>NW_007729004.1:63785-66079 GCF_000696425.1 Galeopterus variegatus | reverse complement strand
AAAAAAAAAAAACAGGCTTAAGCATGAGAGGTACTTGGCCGTACCTTGGGAAGGCAGCAGCAGGTTGCAGGGGAGGAGGAAACTGCAGTCATACTCACATGAGCACCTACTATGTGCTAGACCTTATTCAGAGGCAGAGGAAACAGACCCACAAGAGAGATACACCATAAACAGCCTAACTCTAGCCTGCAAGGCAAGTTCATTGTTATGTTAACTGCTGTAACAAACCCAAAGTCTCAGTGACTCCACACAATTAAGATTTAATTCTTGCTCATGTCACGGTCCACAGTAGGTCAAGAGGCTCTCCTAAGCAGCCTTCCACCCCAAGGTAACTCAGGGATCCAGGCTCCTCAACATGTAGCTCTATCATCTCAGAAGCCTTCACTTCTAGCCATAGGATCAGGGGGAGAAAGAACAAACTGGGGCTTTATGGCCAACTCAGAAATTACTATACATCACATCCACCTGGTTATATTGGTCAGAACTAGTCATACGGCCCCAACCTACCTACAAGGGAAACTGGGAAATATAGTTTTCCTTGATGCCAGGAAGAAATGAGTAAGCCTCTGGGCATAATCTCTGCCAACATTAAGATTAAACCATTACTCTCTGCTAACTTTGCTGTAGTCACCCCTTTACCAACAAGAAAATTGAGGCTCAGAGGTTAATAACTCACCCAAGGGTCAAGCAGCTGAAGTGGCAGCAGTTGGGATTTAAGTTAGGTGTGCTTAACTCCAAAGCCATGTTCTTTCCGTTGTATATCGACCTGTATGATCAGCTCATAAGCACGTCCCCCATAACCAGCAATACAAAAGGGAGGATCATGTCAGCCTAAGCTCACTGCCATAGCCTTTGTCTACATACTTCCCTTGGTTTAGCATAGACCGACTTTAGTTTAGATTTGGTTTTAAGCAAGGACCCTGGAGGCCAGGACACACTCCAGCAGTAGAGCCAGGCTCTTCCTCTTCTCATTTATGTAGATCTTCTTTAATTTCTCCCAATAAAGTTTTGTGGTTTTCTGTGCATATGTCCTACATATCTTTGGTCAGATTTATTCCTAAGTATATTATATATTTTGATGCTGTCATAAATGGTATTTAAAATTTTCAATTTCTGATTTTTATTGCTAGAATATATAAATAAAATTGATTTATGTATATTAATTTTATATCCTGCAACACTGGTAAATTCACTAGTAGTTTTAGCAGCTTTTTTTGTAGATCCCATCATTTCTACAAAGATGATCATGTCATCTGCAAATAAAAACAGTGTTTCTTCTCCTTTACCAATCTGGATACCTTCACCTGTATTTCTCTTTCTTGCCTGATTGACCTGGCTAGAACCTCCATTATGATGTTCAATAAAAGTGGAGACAGCCAACATCCTTGTTTTGTTCCTGATATTAGGGGGAAAACATTCGACATGTTAGCTGTAGGGGTTTTGTACACATTTTATATAAGGTTGAGAAAGTTCCCTTCTATTCCTAGTTTTCTAAGAGCTTTTTAAAAAAAATCAGAAATAAATGTTGGACTTGGATTTTGCTAAATGGCTCTTCTGCATCTCTTGAGGCAATCATGGTGTTACTGTTGTTAATTTGTTAATATGGCAAATTACATTACTTGATTTTTGAATGTTAAACCAACCTAGCATTATCCAAGTGGATAAATCCTACTTGGTCATGCTGTATTATCCTTTTCATATATTGTTCAGGATAATTAGTATATTCAGCATTACACAATGTAATCGCTCTATGTGGCCCTTTACCTATTCCTTCCTTCCCCTTCCCCCTGTTTCCCTTTCCCACCACTGGTAACCACAGTTCCAATGTGATGTTTTGATATATGTATGCATTGTGGAATGACTAAATCAAGCTATTTAACATATGCATTACCCTACATATTTATCATTATTTTTGTGGTGAGAACACTTAAAATCTACTCTATTAACAATTTTCAAATACGCAATATACAGTTGGCCCTCTGTATCCATGGGTTCTGCATCTTTGGGTTCAACAAACCACAGATCAAAAATCTTCAAAAAAACATTGCCTCTGTACTTAATAGTTACAGAGACTTTTTTTCTTGTCATTATTGCCTAAACAATAGAGTATAACAACTATTTACACTGCATTTACATTGTATTGGGTATTACAAGTAATCTGGAGATGATTTAAAGTATACAGGAGGATGCGCATAGGTTATATGCAAATAATATGCCATTTTATATGAGGGACTTGAGCATCCTCGGATTTTGCTATCCATGGGAGGTCCTGGAACCAATCCCCCATGGATAAT
>NW_007729004.1:61793-63356 GCF_000696425.1 Galeopterus variegatus | reverse complement strand
TGCGCCACCGGGC
Organism: Galeopterus variegatus; assembly: GCF_000696425.1. Lineage (NCBI taxonomy): Eukaryota > Metazoa > Chordata > Mammalia > Dermoptera > Cynocephalidae > Galeopterus > Galeopterus variegatus. The sequence continues at coordinate 63,343 of NW_007729004.1, read as the reverse complement.
CGGCCCTTTGATAACGTTTTTTGATGCACAAAAGTTTTTAATTTTGATGAACTTCAACTCATTATTTTTCTTGTTGTTGCTCATGTTTTGGTGTCATATCTGAGAATCCATTTCCAAATCAAAGGCCAAGAAAAATTTCCCCTATCTTCTAGGAGTTTTATAGTTTTAGCTCTTATATTTAGTTCATTGACAGATTTTGAGTTAATTTTTGTGTGTGGTAGGAGGTAGGGGATCCAATTTCAGTCTTTTGCATGTGGATTTCCAGTTGTCCCAGCACTCAATGCATACCTTTTTATATCATTTTTTTTTCAAACTATAGGAATATGTTACCTATTAAAACTTAAAAATAAAATTTTAAATGGGAAGGAAATAATCCTTGTAGAAAGAGAAACAAATTGATAGTGTGGTTAAGATTGTGAACTCTGGAGTAGAACTGCTTGGGTTTGAATCCAAGCTTCTCCTAGAACACAAATTACATGAATATCAAGAGTGTACCTACATAATTAATGATTGTGCCAGAATAAAGGCAAAAAATAAATTTTATAAAAAACATATATTAATTTATGGATTATTAGTATATTAATATCTGTATTTATTACTCATCCAAGCACGACAGGTGCATCAATAGAACTCCCAGAATGTGTAATAATAATTATGTTCAGACATCTTTGATATTTTATCAACTTTCAGTCGATTAGAAACCTCCAGCTTTACACGTATTTTTTCTATTTAATCATTATGAAGATATATTTGTCAAAGAAGGAGGATACAAAGAATGTTGTCTAACTGTTTATGATTTAGAACATTTAGATGTAGGCTCTGTTTGAACACTTGCCCCAGCTCTCACAATGGGAAGGTGGGCCTGCCCAGACCTGAGTGGTCCGCGTGTAAGAGCAGCAACACCACGTGCTGGTCACTGCCCGCAAGCCCTGGAATACTACCCCACTTCTCCTCATAACACCTGCTGCCTGTGCCTGCCCATCTCCAACTCCTCCAAGTCCATTGCTGACTGTGAACCGTACCTTGCATTCCTGCAGGGGCCCTTCCTGTCTGCCTACTATTTGCTGTCAGTGAAAGAGCAGAACTCCTGGGGCACTGTCAGGGAGCATTCTGACCCACAAAATAGCTACTTTGTCTTTCTCCAGAAACCTTCTAATTCTTTACAATATGAATAATGTGTGTACATGCTCTGGAAGGTTAAAAAATTCTCGTGGACTATCAGTGTTGACTTGATTATTTTTATTATAATCTCACACAAGTATGTAATGTAAAAAAGTACATTTTTATGCCTATAGTTCTTATTCAACCATGAAGCTCAAATAAGCTCTCTAGATTAGGCACAAACAAAACTACAACACCAATCAAAATAAAACCAGCTACATTAATTTAGTGTGGTAATGTCTTCTGGAAACTAAGTTCCCAGAGCTGAAAAAGAAGAAAGTTCTTAGTGTCAGTTTTTTACTTATTGTATTTGAGTATTTGAAATTTAATAATCCTTATACAGAGAATGCCCTATGTAACATCATATTTTAAAAACCTATTTTTTTTTT
>NW_007729004.1:59490-60880 GCF_000696425.1 Galeopterus variegatus | reverse complement strand
CTGCCCTTGAGTGCCATTTTCAATGAGGTGCTTCTTACTAACTCCATTAGCTGTCTGGCTACATGTAGGTAAAGGCTATATTACAGAATTTTTAATATCTGAAATGAACATCTAATTCCATTAGTTTTCTGGGCTCAAAAAAAGAAAATTTTTTCATTGAATATTTTCAGATACTCTATTGCTATTAAATTGGGAAACATGATCCCTTCTCTTCCATGAATATGGTCCAAATTGCAACGGCCTGGCTTCTCATTAGGTCCGCCTCCCTATACTTCCATGCACTTTAAAACGTGATGCCAACATAGCCAGATGCGATGTAAATGTAGGCCCTGAGGTACGTGGCACTGTTCAAACTGCGAGGTGGCCCAGAGTGTGTTTGTATACACATATTTTAGTTTATTATAAAAATGAGTACACAAAATTTATAAATCCTCAAGGATATCTCAGGAAACCCCAAAGTGTCCTTAGATGAATGGTTTTCAAAGTGCGGTCTGCAGATCCCCTGGGGTTCCTAAGATCTGTTACTGCGGTACACATGGTTGAAACTATGATCAGAATAAAAGAAAGATGTTATTTGCCTTTTTCACTTTGTTGACATTTGCACTGAAGATGCAAATGTAATAGTGGGTGTTGTAGTCTGTTCAGGCTGCGATGACAAAATACCTTAGAATGGAACTGAGGCCACCGGAGGTGGGAGAGGGAGTGGGGGAGGGGATTAGGGAGAAATTGGTAAAGGGCCACAAAAAAACGTTTACATTGTGTAATGATAAAGTTTACATAAATAAGTAAAATTAAAATTAAAGTTAAAAAAAAGACTAGGTAATTTATAAACAACAGAAATTTATTGCTCACAGTTCTGGAGGTGGGGAAGTACAGACAAAGGTTCCAGCAGATTCAGTGTCTGGTGAGGGCCTGTTTCCTATGGACAGTGCCTTCTAAGTGCATCCTCACACAGTGTAAGGGGCAAGGCAGCTCCCCTGAACCTCTTTTATAAGGGTAACCAATCCTATTTTTGACGGGGGGAGCCTTCATGGCTTAGTCACTTCCGAAAAGGCCCCACCTCTTAGTACTATCACATTGGGTGTTAGGTTCCAACATTTGGATTTTGGGGGGACACCAACATTCAGACCATAGCACTGGGTAAAACTGCTGGAGCCTGAACTTGGCACCAAACTGTTCCAGAACACATTATATTCTTTATCATCATGCACTCTCTGTAAAGAAGAAGAAGAAAAAAGCCAGTATAACTTAATGTCTTTGATGAAGCAATAAAAATATATATCTTTTTAATAGTCCTAGTGACAAATACATATAAATCATTTCTGCTGCAGACCGAAGTTAGGTATTTTCTCGAGGAAAATCACTTGTGAGATTGAGATGAACTAGCTGG
>NW_007729004.1:57162-58666 GCF_000696425.1 Galeopterus variegatus | reverse complement strand
ATTTTAACGTAACAGAGTATGAAAAGTTTATTGGCATGATTTCAAATTCCATATTGTAACTAACTTTTAAGAGACTACCACTTGTTGAGTTTTAAAGTGGTTTCAAAGAATACTCACAATTACCTGAATAGGTTCTTAAAATGCTCTTCTTTTTATCCTACTACATATCTGTGTGAGGCCAGATTTTCCTTATATACTTCAACCAAGCAACATATTTCATGATTGAATGCAGAAGCAGATAGGAGAGTCCAGCTATCTTCGATTCAAGACGCACATTAAAGAGATTTGCAAAAATGTAGAACAACGCCATTCTCGCCAAGTTTTTGGGGTTTTTTGGAAAATGTATGTTTTAATTTTTTCATAAAGTGTTTATATTAACATACAATAGGTTTTTATTATTGTTTTAAATTAATAATTAATATTGAATTAAATACATATTTAAATTTTTTCTTGGTTTTAATTTCTAATATGGGAAATATCAATAGATACAACCCACATAAACAAAAACTCTTTGGGGGTTCTCAAGAATTTTTAAGAGGCACCTGAACCTGGATAACTGGGGACTCCAGTTTGAAAAGGGTTACTCTATATTAAGCCAGCAGCAGCCTGGCTCTTTCATGCTGTGCTGTGTGGGGCAGAGCTAGATCTTTGTTGTCACCAGCCAGACAAGCAAGCACTGAAGTCAACATTAACTGTCAGCATCGAGACTTTAAAATCAGCTCAATCCCACTATAGATTGCTCTGTCTCAGCCACATGATCTTAATACCCAGGTCTACATACTCCCCCTGGGGAATCTGGTGATCTCTCTCAACAGTCTTGCAATGAATTCTGAATATAATTTTTCTCTTTGCTGGTCTGGAGTTTACATAGTACCCTGGATTAATCTATGTTTATTTTATAGTCACAAGTAGCACCTTATATTGGGGTGGATTGTTATATCCAATGGAAATGGAAGGGGTGATGGGGGGCTATCTGAAGTAACTCCATCTATGTTGGGGATCTTCTAATATGGGCTCATCCAAGACTTCCCGGGTATCACTCTAGTTCTCACAACTCCTGTTTTTGCTAATTATGGCCATAACATTGACTGCAGACACTTGCTGTATATAGGAATTCAGCTTCTACTTAAGTTCTGAATCTAATCAAGAGACCAAAATACAAGAGCTTAATTAACCACTCCACTGCTGTACACCCCCCACCTGCTGGTCTTCCACCCCAGCATATGGATATGTTCACCTTCCTCCATCTCATGGCATATTAATCTAGTTCTTGCTTCCACTGAGGGCCTCTTGCAACTCCACTCTTAATACTAATTGCTGTATCATCAGATCTTTCTGTGATTGCAAAGATTCCCTTTGGTATAGGGAATTTACACAAAGACGCACGTGACTGCTGGAGTAATAGGGAAGCCATCTACTAGCTGCCTTGTTCCTCTAGGTACGTGTGCTACCAAGATTGAGAAGTCCAAATAAAAAACTATTAGTGGGGCCGAGCCCGTGGCGC
>NW_007729004.1:54395-56961 GCF_000696425.1 Galeopterus variegatus | reverse complement strand
AATAAAAAACTATTAGTGGGGCCGAGCCCGTGGCGCACTAGGGAGAGTGTGGCACTGGGAGCGCAGCAGCGCTCCCACTGCGGGTTCGGATCCTGTATAGGGATGACCGGTTCGCTCACAGCGCTCACTGGCTGAGCGCAGTGTGGCCGGTCTCAAAAAGGACAAAAAAAAAAAAACTATTAGTGAACCAGAACAAAACCCTGAGAATAAAAGGTTGGGGCTGTTTAGGTTACAACCTTAGCTTGAGAGCCATGCCCTGGCATTCACACTTCCTAAAATAGAGAATTTGACTGAATCAGGTGGCCACCATCCAAATGCAGTGCCTCTGCTAGGAAGTGATTCATGTCCACCCTCTCCATAGTGTTTAGCCTTCTTTACATTTAGTCAATCCATGGGCTCATCATTCAGGGTGAGGCATCATGACTATGCCACTCAATTCACTTGGCAAGAGGAACAACAACTGATGCAGGAAGAAGCCTGTTTGGGTCCCTTTTGTTAAAGGGCATCTGTGGGCCAGGCATGCATGGAGCCTTCATGATTTCATGTATAAACCCCTCTATCAGTTCAGTACAATTATTCTCAGGAATTTTTATAAACTCTTACAACTAAAATCCTGGTGGAGCCAACTTTTCAAAGTACTAATTCCAACTTCAAAATTCAGTGAACTGATTTTCAACATCCCTGTCTGTTACTGAGCAATTTATTGAGAGCAAATATAGGCATCAGCTCTAACTCCCTTGAACAGCTTTTATAAGTGACACATGTATAAAGACCATCCCCCAAAGCCATCCTAACTTTAACTTTTAAAGTTGTCAAACAGCATGATTGCTAATTAAGTGTCTGTGAGTGTGAACTAGTGTTTCCCAAACTGCCCTGTAGGGAACTGTTTCTAGGAAACGTTAGTAGATACACAGCAAAAATAAATATATGAATAGATGAAAAATTTTAAATCCGTGGGTCAAAGACTTCAGGAAGAATATGTTTACTACATGGGCCTCCTCTTGGAGATTCACTCTCTAATCAATATATTTAAAGTCCTGAGAAGTTTCATTGTAAAGAAATTTGCTTTAATTTTAGTTAAACAAGCATTTCCCAAATTTACCTGAACACAGAAAAGTTTCTGATTTGCCTCATGCTTCCCCAGATCCTAATTTTAGGATATATTGTTCTGTGTAAATTCTAAGTCAAATGTATGATTTTGAAAAATGTGTAGAACTGAAATGGAACAGGATAGTGAGTAGGTCTTGACTTAAATTGGGTCCTTGGGAAGCAAATTCTGGGATAAAGATTTGTGTGGGGATCGTTTATTAGCTGGTATTCTCAAGTTCAGCACCTATGGAGGAGTTAAGACACAGCATAGCGTTGGACAGAGGGAGAGGTCCTTGGGAAGCAAATTCTGGGATAAAGATTTGTGTGGGGATCGTTTATTAGCTGATATTCTCAAGTTCAGCACCTATGGAGGAGTTAAGACACAGCATAGCGTTGGACAGAGGGAGAGGATGAACTGTGTTGTGGTCACAGCAAAGCCCTCATGCTATCATAGGGGATCCCTGGAGCTGGGATGGCTCTTCAGAGTTGTTCTGCCTTGAGGCAAGGGGGCCAGGCATTCATACCCTCTTAACCAGGCTGCCTCCAGGGAGGGGTCATGATCCTGGGCTGGGCAGCTCTCTTCAGCTGAGGGCAGTTCTTGGGGAAGGATTCAGCTGGAGTCCCCAAGTCTTAGAGAGGTCATCAACAATTGGGAGATAGAGTTCCTCAACCCTAAAAACGGCAATGGGAGAGCGCCACAGTATCCACTACAGCCCATATTTTGTGCCACTTGGATATATTTGCTTTGTAGATTAAGTTCTGGGAACAGTTTCTCCAGAATCCTGGTTGCTCATTTTTCTTGGGGAAACTTACAAGAGAAAAGATACAGGAGGAACTGCAGCCTCACTGCTGAAGCTCATATGGAGGTGGCAACTGATCCTCATTGTCTCCCTCTCGACTGCCACTCCAGATGCCTCATCCACAGCTGGCAACTCTGTTGGGGTCTGGGTGGCTAACCTGATGTAGTGACCAGGCTTTTATCCTGGAGGGGCCTAAGCCTCACAGCCATGACTGTTGCACTTCCATTTATCATCAAAATTGAATGCTGAACATCTTTCTTGTCCCCACTGGGTAAGAGCAGCCTTACCTCCTCCTTACAATCGAGCCAGGATGGTGACTCCTTTCCTTGTCTATTCTTGGCATGAGGAGTTGACAGTGGCCCACTGACAGCCACAGCTAAAGGCTTAATGCAAACCTTACTGGGCATGCTGGTGGACGCATTTTCTCTCCGAAAACTAGAGCCTCTAAACTCATAAAGTTCACAGGGATGGGAAACAAGTCGCACAAGTGGGTCTGCAGAAGTACTATAAGTGAGGAAGCTCCTTATTCTTTCCCTTAGTTTCTTGACCTGTGTATTTTACCTCTTGAGGACATAGTGCCACATAATGGAAGTTAATTTAGAACAGCGGCTTTCAAATTTTTGGTCTCAGAACCCCTCTACACTCTTAAAATTATGTTTAAACAAAAGTCCAGGGCC
>NW_007729004.1:49591-53946 GCF_000696425.1 Galeopterus variegatus | reverse complement strand
GAGGCGCGGGAGCAGCACCGAGGGTTGCGATCCCGTTGCCGGTCCCGGTCCGGTACGGGGGCGACACTGAGGGTTGCGGTCCGTTGCCGGACACGGAAAAAGACAAAAAAAAAAAAAAAAGTCCAAAGAGCTTTGTTTGTGTGGATGATAACTGTCCATACTTACCGTATTAGAAATTAAAACCAAAAAATTTTTAAATACTCCTTTTCATTTAAAGACAGCAGTGAGGAACACACTGCATGTTAACAGAAGTAACATCTTACTGTAATTATTACGAAATTAGTTTTGACTTCATGGAACCTGAGATCTAAAGTGTCAGATTGTTCAAGAATATGAAGGAGCATAATGAAGGACAAAACTTAGCAAGTGACCTTTACTTGCCTTGGTTTATAAAACCTAATTCTTAAAAGAAGCTCAGAAACATGTTAAAATTGTAGTAAAGTTTGGTCTACTTTAATGGGATTGTTCCTTGATTTACGGTTTAATAATTTTGCCAACAATATGAAGGGTTATTCTTCATTTTCTGTGTAAATCTGCTTGGATAGCAAAGATTCTTTATGTTAACCTTGCTATATACTTGATTATTCATGAAAAAAGTATTGCAATTATGAAAGAATTTGTACATTCTTTACAATCATGTTACTTTCTATAATTTAAAAAAAATTATTGCTGTTTTGGTCATATAGATAACTAAATATGGTTTTCAGGCACCCATAATCCCACCTTAATCAAACATCCAAATCTCCTCTGACAACTTTTTGATTTTTGCTTTCTCAAAATCAGATCCCCAAACAGAAATATAGGGGAAAAAAAGAGAATGTTTCAGGATAGCTTTTACCTCAAAGTCTATTTTGAGATTTCCCAGAGAGGCTCTGGAAAATCTCAAAGATTTGTTCTTTCACCTTATAAGAAGAGAGGTGGTAGAAATAATTAGGATTTTTGATATGTTATTATTGTAACGTTTCACGGAAAAAGTTAGATCAGAAGAAACACTCAGTTAAATTCGGATAGGTAAAATATTTATATTAATATAAAAATTTTGGAAATTATATGGCCCATGGGAAAAGAGCCCTTGCTTTCTATATGTTTTCACTTCAGAAACTGTTGAGTTTTCCTATATTTGTCAGAGTCCTGGTGTTGTTTTGCCTGATTATATCAGACAACAGTATAGTGTCATAATTTCAGTTATTATTTAAAATGTTAACTTTATCACAGCCTTAATTATTTAATTTGGATCTAGTATATTCTACACTGCTGATTTTCAATTGGAGATGCACATCAGACTTATCTATGGAGTCACATAAAAATGTAACTAGATGCCCAGAACCTATGCTATATTTATTGAATATATTCTTGGTATATTCTTAGTATATGCTTGCTATAATCTTGATATATTATTATATTATGATTATTGTGTTGTAACTCAAGGTTTTTCTTCTTTAAAATTAGGTTCATCCATTTTTATAAATCAGAGGTAACATTCACTGACTTCTCTGAAAATTGGCTTAATCATTATTCTTAGAGACATGTTACCTAAAAACTTGTGTTGGAATGGCTTTGTCATCTTGTTAGGCATGCCACAGAAGCAATCAAATTTTCTTATTGGTTACCTTGTTCTTATTATTACCTCTCATCAGACCTTTACATTTGAAAATTATCAGAAATAAATTAACCACGGCCATTTTTTCTGTTATCTAAGATAGTATTTGTTTATTCTGATGCTTGATTGAAGGTTCTGCTATTAGTACTGGCCTGAGTTTGTGTCTTCAACAAAGAGCCATCTCAGAGTCTCATGGAAAAGAACTGGACCAGGTTTATCAAACTACTGACACTTCAAAGAATAAACTTTTAGGTACAGTTTTCTGATGCATCACTTAGACAAATTTCAGGCCATACCAGTGGGTTAAATCAGGATTTTCAGGACTCGTCAGTCAAAAAGCATATGGACTCATGAGATAGCTAACTCAAGATCCTAGGGAATGGTAATTAATTTATATTGGACTGAATGAACTGATGAGAAAAATATTACTGCAGTTATTGGTTTAGAATCCTGTTGACATACTTCTGATCAAGATGGTGGAATAGACAGTCCTCAGTGTCACCATCTCCCACAATCAACAAATTTACAGCTATCAAAAAACAACAACTGCCAAGCTGAGGCCACTAGAGCTCAGGGGAAGAGGAGGAGAGACCTACAGAGTTCATGAAGGTGGGAGAAGCCATGATGAGAGAATAAAAGGACAGCTCTGACTATTTTGAGCCTTGACAACTTTAAGGCTGGCCCTGGTGAACACATAAAGCAAGAGCTGGCAAAAGCTGAAGCTCTGCCCTTCATATGAAGTTGCTTAGAAGCTGCAGGGGAGAAGAGGAACTTGGTGGCCCCCAGACCAGCGAGATCACTAACAGGGTTCCCACGGACCCACATAGGAGTGCCAGGCCACAGACAACTGAAAAAAGGAACCACTCAGAGGCTGGTGAATCACTACCAGGACTGGTATGTGGCTCATCCCTTGGGAAGTGTTTGGAGTGCAGGGGGTAGGGAAGATGGGCCCACTGGGGGAACACTGGGGCACAGCATGGACAGCTGATCTGCCCTCCTATCAGCAGAGGACCACTTAGTGGAGACTGGTCAGGAATATAGAACTGCAGGGGGTGCAGTTTGCTGAAAAAACTCAGGCCCAGACCAGAGTTTCCACACAACCCATGTGTACCAGACCTTACAAGACCCGGAAGTGCTTCCAAGGTCAACAATTAAAACCCGAGCCACACAAGAAGCCTTCCCCAGAGATGAAGCAGCAAAGCAGCGATTTAGCTCAACCACAGAGCTCAAGTGCTGGTTCCCATAGGAAGTTTCCCCATTTTAGAAGTAAGCAAAGGACAACAAATTAGTTCTAGTGCAGAGTTTAAGTGGTGGGAATAGTGAATAATCCAACACAGAACTAAAAGAAAACACAAAACACCCGCAGATCAGAGACAAACTTTTGATATTAACCAGTAAAGGTCTAACACCACCAAAGAACACTTATAAAACCTAGAAGGACCAGAAGCCCCCTTGACTCCCAAGCCAGGGTGAACGAGGGCCAAGGGCCTCAGCCACACCCCGCTGACATTTGCATCAAGCCCAGCAATGACAACTGAGCTGCTGCCAGAAGTGCCCTGGGCTCCTGAACTGCGGTGGTAGGTGGTCAAAGGCCTCAGCCACACCCCCCGACATCCACATCAAGCCCAGTGATGACCATCAAGCCAACACCAGAAGTGCCCCAGGCTCCTAAGCCAGGGTGGAGGGTTGCTTAGGGCCTCAGCCATAATCCCCCGCAAAGTCTGCATCCAGCCCAGCCATGACCAAGCCACTACCGCCAGAAGCCCACTTGGCTCCCCTGCCAGAATGAGGGGAGGGTGCCACAGGCCTCGACCATGCTCCTCCTCTCTCCTTCCTTCTCCTCCCACCTTATCCCCTGTCCCTTCCCCTCTCCTTCTTCCCCCAACTGCTCCACAACATCTTAGAATGTAAAAAACAAAATAATAATAAATAAATAATTAATTAATTAAAAAATAAAAAAGAATACTGTTGGCATTTAAATGTTCTATTTTCCAGATATAGAGCAAGTAAGCACTTTCTTTTTCTTCTTAAACTCTCTGTAATCCATAACAATTTAGTAGACTTTGCTTTTAAAAATACCTGTTTATCACTGATGACCCTGAAATCAGAAACTCTTATTAAGTCTCCTTATTTTTCATGGCAATGTAATTATTTGCAAAGTTCAGTAAAAACATGTCTTTTTAAAAAAAATCAGAATATAATTGGGAAAATAAATTATCCAACCTAGGCCTTGCCTCTAATGTCATATTTGAGAATAATCTCTTTTAATACTTATAAGGTCCTCCCCGGACAGGTGGCCTGCTACCTGGTTCACAGGGTCCCAGCCTTCCCGGAGTGAAGGCTTAACTGAGGCTGAAGGATCCACTGCAGGATGGCTCACTTGGTGTTGTTGGCACTTCCTCCCTGGCTGCTGCCAGAGACCTCAGGGCCTCTCCATGGGCAGCTTGAGTCTCTTCATGCCATGGCAGCTGCAATTGCCTAGACCCAGTCACCCAAGAGAGGGTGAGCAAGGAGGAAGTCACTTCTGCCGTGTTCTTTTTGTTAGAAATGACTCACTACATCCAGCCCACACTCAAGTAGAGGAGAATTAAGCTCCACCCCTTGAAGGAAGGGGCATCGAAGAATTTGTGGGTACATTTGGAAACCTACCACAACCAGTTTCCAAAGCCCTGGCCCCTTCCATCATTCTAGGTTCTATCGTTACACTTGGGTAATTGTATGATTTAACGGAAGAAAGAGTCTTGTACACAAATAG
>NW_007729004.1:48249-48761 GCF_000696425.1 Galeopterus variegatus | reverse complement strand
GAAACCTACCACAACCAGTTTCCAAAGCCCTGGCCCCTTCCATCATTCTAGGTTCTATCGTTACACTTGGGTAATTGTATGATTTAACGGAAGAAAGAGTCTTGTACACAAATAGCAATAAAACAAGCAGACTATAATTGTGTGCCATTGTAGAGGTACAAAAAGTGCCAAGGAAGGACATTAAATCCAACTGGAAAGATCCAGCGGAACTTCATGAAAGAAGTAGCATTTGAAAAATGAGAGGATTTCAAGGGTCTAAGATTAGAAACAAGAAGGAGGGGCTGGCCAGGTGAAGGGGGCAAGGTGTATGTTGCTGTGGAGGCAGGAGAGAACACACGTTGGGTCTGGGGAACTTTAAAGAAGAGAATGGTGTGGACTTATACATCAGGGAGACGATAGTGGTAGAGAAGGCCATGTATGGCAGGGTAAGGACATTAGAAACCAGGAAAGGTTTCTTTTTTTTTTTTTTTTCCTTTTTTGTCTTTTTTACTGACCGGTAACGGGATCGCAAC
>NW_007729004.1:45378-46504 GCF_000696425.1 Galeopterus variegatus | reverse complement strand
GCTCACCAAAATCAGTACATTAACATTGATGCAATACTACTCTCCAATCTACAGACTCCCCTCGACTTTGCTGATTATCCCAATTATATCTTTTCTAGAAACACAACAACAACATCTTTCCCTCACCCCCTTTCCTTTCTGGTTCAGGATGCAACACATGATCACACACGGCATTCATTGGTTATGCTTCTTTAATCTCTTTCAGTCTGGGATAGTTCTCAGTCTTCAAGTGTTTTCTACAGTCTTGATGGTTTTGAAGTGCACAGGCCCCTCGCTAGGCAGAAAGTCCCTCAGTTTGGGTTTGCTGCTGTCTGTTCCTGGTTAGGTTCGGGCTGCAGGTATGTGGCAGGGTTTCTCCCTCAGCACATCCTGTCAGGTCACTTGCAGCATCTGCTTGCCCTGAATGATGCCATTAGCTCCTATCGCTTGGTTAAGTTAATAAGTATTTTGTCAGTCGTTAGTAAGAACTCTGTAGGGATATACTGTAAGACCATAATATATTCTGCTCCTCACCCATTTGTTCCGGCAGCCACTGGTGACCCTTCACTGAAGCTATGATAACGATGGTGGTTGCCAAATGGCCATTTTCTAAATTTATCATTTTTCCTATCCCTGTTAGTTGGCCTTCTACTATAAAGGAGAACTTTTCCTTCTACTTCTATTTATGGATTCCTACTGCATTCAGTAGGTCGTAACAAGTTAGTGTCATTATTTATTTTGATGTCCAAATTGGCTCAGATTTGACCAATGAGAACTTTTCAAGTTGGCTGAGGATCTGACTTTTTAAAAGAGGTCAATTTTCCGTTCAAATATGTCTTCAAATAGTACAAGTAAGGTCTTCTGAGGAAATGAGGCAGAAAGTTCTGGCCGCGTGCCAGGAGGTGACGGTGAGCAGAGTAGCCTTTCCTGGATCAGCGCTCCCCAAACTGTTCCAACTGCTCACAGCTCTTCCTCCTTCCCTGTCCTAAAATGGAATTAAACGCTGGAGCTCGGAGGGACCTTAGAGATCATCAGGTCCATGGTTCCCAAATAATGGTTTGTGCTTAGGGCTGTGACTGCAACCCCTGGAGAGTCAGTTTAACAGAAGAGGGGCCACCATTCCACCCTAGAGATTCTGATTTTAAGT
>NW_007729004.1:43350-44968 GCF_000696425.1 Galeopterus variegatus | reverse complement strand
TGGAGAGTCAGTTTAACAGAAGAGGGGCCACCATTCCACCCTAGAGATTCTGATTTTAAGTAGAGAGGGGGGTGAGGGGAGCTTTTGTGTGTTTATACAGCCCCCCAGGTGACTCGTGTGCACAGCCAACACCTACCCTCCACCTTACACACACACCCCCTTCCTTTATAGCTGAGGATCCAGTGACTCAGAGAGGGAAATCCATGTGCTCTAGGTCACAATGTGAGTGTCATAACCGGGATACTTCTTGGCTGGTCAGCACAAGATTTTTGCCTGCATTGTGCTGCCACCTTCCAGTTCTTTGAAAGCTCTGAACTTTTTGCAACTGTTCTCACTGCAGTCAGCATGAGGAAGTGACCCGCAAGAGTGTTTAAGTCAGATGTTTGTCAACTGGGAGCTGCCTCTGTCCATTTACTTCACAGTTACCTGCAATGATGTTTATTTATTTTAAGCTGATCCCCAGAGTTTCACCATTTTAAACTGAAAATAATACCCACTTTAGTCACTGTGAGCATTGATTTTCGAGATACTATAAAGAAAGGCCTGGCACTTTCAGTAGCTAAATCTGCATTTACCACATCCCTTACCCCCAAACACACACACACTACACTAATGTCACCTAAGAAAGCACTTTCTGTTACCACTTCTCTCTCCCTTCCTTACTGAAAATAATAGCAGCTATGCCCTTTCACCAAATGAGAAAGACAGCTGGGAGACAAGCAGATGCCACTGCATTATACACGTGTCCTCCTGGGAGCACTCTGAACTGTGGTCTTCATCCCACTCTCTGGGCCACAGGAATTTGACTATTAAATGAAACTAATCTTTCAACTTGCAAACTGGAAAATCCAGGATTTCCACCCAATAACAATTCAGACACACTGCCTTACAATATTTTAAAGGCTTTGTGGCATGTCAGTGAAGGAGGGGAACTTCGTCCAAATGTGTTTATGAATGTGGACAAGTGTGGGACAGTGCAGTGTGCTCAGTATCTCAAGTGATCCACTGTTTCTTCTTTCATTAGGTGGGTCACTTCATGGAGCTTCAGCCCTTTCCCAGCACCTTCCATTCATTCTCTTCCTTAAGGAAGTCTGCAGGGCAAGGCAGTGTCAACGGGCTAGGCCTCCTGAGCACCCAGCAGGATTCTATTTCTCCACATTCCACTCTCACCCAACTTGCCAATGCCTTGGTCTCTAAAGGAGGATGCCTGGTGTTATGAGAGTAGGTGAAGCTTCGAAGTGGTTTGAGGTAGAGGCAGCCAGGCCCTAGAGACAAAGAGAGGGACTGGTAAGTCTGTATTGTCCTATCCAGGACTAGATCGAGCTTCTTAAGCTATCTGCTGTGGATGGAAAAATGCAGTGCCCCCTGTGTTTTGGGTAACTTTAGCAAAGGAGCTGAGCGTCACTGCTCATTAAAAACACATCTACCTGTGGCCTAGGAATGCATAAGGCACCACAGTAACTCAGCACTTAAGGGGCTTGTTGTGGTTTTAAAACAAGTCCACAAATTCTTTGAAATTCCTCCCCTCAGTGCAGCCTAATTCCTGTCTTTTTGAGTATGGGCTCTTCTGGGTGACACTTTCTTTTTTTTTTTTTTTTTTTTTTTTTTTTTTTTTTTT
>NW_007729004.1:41329-42712 GCF_000696425.1 Galeopterus variegatus | reverse complement strand
CACAGCCATGTGACAAAGCCATCCTGGAAGCAGCCCCTTCAGGCCCAGCCAACATCAGCCCTGGGAGTCCCCGGCCAGAACCACCTAGCAAAGCCACTCCTGAATTCCTGACCCACACTAAGTGGTGTAGTATTTTGTTACGTAGCAATAGATAAGAAATAAAGGGCTCTTAGTCTTTTCCATAACAACTGTGACAAAAGGTAGTCTAGGCTCAGCTTGCACACTCCTATTGGCAGGGAGCTTTCTTCTCACAGTGCTGCCCAGTCCGTGGCTTGACCACCCTGTTACACAGTGCTGCTCTCACTGAGCTGGGTTTGGCTTCCCTGTAACGTGCATCCCCGGTCAAGGTGTGCCTGTGAGTCACAGTCCGTCCTCTCCTCTCCCGTGACTGCCCTTGGGATACATGGAGCAATTCTGCCGGCCCCCTGTTCTCGTCCACTGTCTGAAGGAGTAAGGAAGGAGGCAGTACATTTTGAGGGGCCCAGGAAAAGAGACATAGTCTGTGTACAAGGAAAAACCCAACTGTTTTATTCTTTCATCTGTGCTCTTACAACACTCTGGTCACCAAAATGTGTGAGGTATTTTCCCCCCACATCAAGCAATTCTCTGTAGACACCAAGTATCCTACAATTCAGTTAAATTTTTACACTAACCAGGGTTAGTGCAGATCCCACAGGTTAAGGGCTCAGACCCACAAGGCTGCTCCCCACTTCAGAAACCAATCGCAAGTAGTGGTCATTCCCCAGGTTACCCACAGTTGCCTCCTCAGATTTGATTGTTTGCTAGAATGGCTCACAGAACACAGGGAAACACTTTACCTACATTTACCTGCTTATTCCAAAGGATACAAGTCAGGAACCATCAAATGGAAAAGATGCAAAGGCCAAGGTGTGGGGGGAGAGGTGTAGAGTTTCCATGCTCTCTCCAGGAGTGCAACACGTGTTCAGCAACCTGGAGGCCCTGGACTCTGGCCTTTTGGGTTATGGAAGCTTCATCACTTGATTGATTAAATCATTGGCCGTGAGTGACTGATCAGCCTTCAGCCCCTTCTTTTCTCCCCAGGGGTTAGGAGGTGGGCCTGAAAGTTCTGACCCTCTAATCACATGGTTGGTTTCCCTGGCAACCAGCCCTCATGCTGAGGCTATCCAGGAGCCCCTAACCATCAGTGGTCTCCTCTCACTAGCATACAGAAAGACACTTATCACTTCAGAGATCCAAGGGTTTTAGGAGCTGTGTTCCTGAAAATGGGGGATGAGGGAAGGGGCAGAGACCAAATATAATCAGTATTTCTATTATATCACAATATCATAGTCTGAAATTAGTTCACAGTCCTGCATGCACCAACCCAAGAGGAAGTGGATTTGGAGAGGTCTTGAGAAAGGG
>NW_007729004.1:1446-41280 GCF_000696425.1 Galeopterus variegatus | reverse complement strand
TTCACAGTCCTGCATGCACCAACCCAAGAGGAAGTGGATTTGGAGAGGTCTTGAGAAAGGGTGGCATCAGTCCTTAATCACTAGATAATAACAATGGCAGTAACAATAACAATAACAATTAGCACTAACAGAGCACTTAAACTGAGGGTCAGGTGCTGCTGTAGGTATTTTATATGTGCCAAGTCATTTAATCCTCACAACTGCTCATGATTATTGCCCCTTTTCACAGATAAGGAAACTATCCTGCAAAAAGGTTACAATTTGCCCACGGTCACAAAACCAGTAAACAGCAGAGCAGGACTTAGAGCTAGGCAGTCTGGCTTCAGAAACCACACTCCTGACTGCAACTCCAGTACTGCTTTCCCTGCTGGGTCTAGCTCATCCTAGACCTGTACTGAAAGCTTTTATAGAAACAAAAATAGCTACTATTTACTGAGTGTCTGCCATGTGTCAGGACTGGGCTGAGCACTTCGCATGCACTGGAAAGGTTAATGCTTATGGTCAAGGGAACTATCTGTTCGCATTTCTTAGCAAGCGCAGACACTTTGCTGATGCCTGTGTGGACACAGTGGTCACTCAGACTTGGGTCCTGCCCTCAAGAATTTTTCAGTTGTAGAGGAATAAGCCATGTCCATAAATAACCATACTTTGGGGCAGAGAGTAAGACCTGCCCTCTTGGAGAGGAGTAGAAAGAGCAGTGTTATAGTCTGAATGTTTGTGTCTCCCCAAAATTATTATGTTGAAGTCCTAACTTCCAAGGTGATGGTATCAGGAAATGGGATTTTTGGGGAAGTGATTAGGTCATGAGGGCAGAACTCTCATGCACGGAGGTAGTGCCCTTGTAAGATATGCCCAAGGAAGCTCGGTTGTCCTTCCATCATGTGAGAACACAGTGAAAAGGTGCATCTGTGAACCACAAAGCAAGCCTTGACCAGATGCTGAATTTGCTGGTGTCTTGATCTTGGACTTCCCAGCCTCCAGAACTGTGACTGATAAATTTCTATTGTTTATAAGCCACCCAGTCTATAGTATTTTGTCATAGCCTCCTTAAAGGACTAAGACAAGCAGTACCCCACAAAGAGGGAGATGGGGGTATGGGTCGTACTCCTCTGAGTAGGCTTCTTTACTAGGCAACATTTGAGCTGGTTCTGGAAGGTTGATATGGTTGGGAAGGTAGAGATGGGGGAAGGGCATTATAGGAGAAGGAACAGCACAAGAGTTAAGATGAAAATAATGAGGCTTCACTGAAGACAGAACAATGAGATGGAAAGATGAAAGCAACCTACTGGGGTGTTTTTAGTCTAATCCCATGTTTAACCTGTGATTTTTATAACAACTCATGATCTTGAGGCTGCCATTAGTTTTTGATTTCAGCAAATCTATACCAGGGTAGAAAGGCAGAGGCCCAGTGAGGCCTTCATCTGCAGCAAATGGAAACTGCCAGATCCTCAGAGCCTCCAGGACACTCATGTATTATGGTGAGAAATACTGACATTAATAAACCCCTCTGTCTGGTACAATTTCTTGTCGTCAACCCCCACCACCAGTTTCCATTTGGAGAATAAATCTGACAGCAAACAGAGCTTCACACTTCTTGCAGACTGTTGGATGAACACACATAAATACAGCAATAATTTCACACCTAATGAATAGGGTGAAGGCATTGACTGCACAGTAGGAGATTTGAGAGCTGGTTTGCTTGGATTCCCTCTCCCCTGGGCCTGGCAGCAGTGGGCAAGACATGATCCCACCCCATGTTCTGCACGTGCTGGGCCTACCTGCCCTGGGGCAAAGTCCTGCCTCTGTCCCCAGGTGGGGGAAAGCCCTCTCCAAGGGGTGGGGCATGCTTTTAGAAACTTGCCCTGGTTGAGAGCTCAGGAAAGAGGCAGATTCAGATTTCGTTATGCCTGAAGCTTGTACAATTGGGAAGCTTTTTAAAGAAAAAGAATACCAAATTCCAAACATAAAATGAGATTTGAAAATCATTATTTGTTTAAAATGATTTTTAAAAATCACAACAAAATTTATATCTTAAAAATGTGACAAACATGATAAATATCACAAAATCCAGAAAAATGGTAAAATATTTAATTAAATGCCTGACATATGACTAAATGTATTTTTTCCTACTTTTTTGGGCCACACTTTAGATAACTTCTTCGAATGGCAAGTTTTGTAATAACTGTAGAGAGAAGACAAGTTAGTTTTATTTCTAGCATGTTTGGTCAATTTTTTTTTTTTTAAATTCATTGTTTCAAACAGTTTCAGCTTCACAGCTCATTATTGGAAAATTCATGCAAATGTTTGGGATTGTTGTAAATTTGGGGAAAATTTTCAACAGAATTTCTTTCTTATATGATTGTAAGACTTTTCAGGGCATATCAAGTTTTTTTTTTCTGCAGTGACTAATCTTAAACACTCTTTGAATTAAGAATCATTTACTTATTCATTAATCAGTTAGTCATCCAAGTCCTCACTATGGAGATGTATCATAAGTTGTATATTATCCTCTTAGGTGTCAGTTTTCATATTAAATCAGTAAGAAATGTAAGTCTTTCTCTAATGTGTTCATATCATTCACTTCTCTTCATTAACTAGATTATTAAACAATCCAAGAGTCTATTCATTACTACTCTATTGGAAAGTTATTTCCTCCTCTTACTCAATTATTGCTTTTGATGTAATTGAACATTTTTTTATTATAATTCTATTCTTCATGTCAGAATAATTTTTATTTATTTAATTGCTATTCCTTTTTGCTTCATTAACTTTTTTTTTTTAATTTATTTTTTATTTATTTATTTTTTTTGTCTTTTGTCTTTTTCCGTGTCCGGCAACGGATCGCAACCCTCAGTGTTGCCCCCGTACTGGACTGGGGACCGGCAACGGGATCGCAACCCTCGGCGTTGCTCCCGCGCCTCGCTCAGCCAGTGAGCGGGAACCGGTCTGTATGTGGGATCCAAACCCTCGGGCGGGAGCGCCGCCGCACTTCCCAAGCAGCGCACTATCCAGTGCGCCACCGGGCTGGCCCTCATTAACTTTTTTTCCTGAAATTTCTCTCAGTTCTGGAATAAATTATACTTAAAGATGACCCAAAATTTTACCCTTCACATATGCCAAGATTGGGAGTCTATACACTCTCATTTCTTTAACTGAAGTGTTCCAAAAATGACTTTCTAAATTGAATTAAAATGGCATGTTGAACTTTATGAATGTGAAAGTAAACACCTTGCTTCTTATTTGTGTTTGAATTTTGCTTCTGAGTCTTTGAAAATATATTTACAATCTTTTAAAGGTTGTTATATTCATGTTTCAAGGCTTGAACAGATATATAATAGTAGACCAAGCATTTTCTACATAATTCCAGTGCTGTAGGATACTTTCACATCAAAATAAAACCTCTGGTTCTGCACATTTTGGACAGAAGTATTCCTGGAAGCCAGTCCTATACCAGACAGCCAATAAGACTCACTTATACGTGAAAGTGATAGTGACTTCAAACCACGTAATTATATCCTAATAAATGTAAGTGAATATGTCCCTGACTCAACTTCCCCTTAACCAAATACCCAAAATGCCTGTGGGTACAGCACCACTACCTGGCATGAGGAGGAACAGGGTAGAGGAGATAATTTAAGGATAATTTAAGCAATGACAGTAATGACAGTAATGGATTGTAACCTGTGGAAATATCCATGGGTTCACAGTGATATAAATTAAATAAATGATTAAATAAAGAAATAGGGGAGAAGGAACAGCCCTCCCTTATAGAAGATTTCAAATTAATAAATGTAGAAGAAAAGATGGAAATAGAAAAATCACCATTTGGCAAATACCACGGTATTAATTGTTGTGGGCAAGAATCATCAATGGGTGCTAAAATCAGTGGGTAAAGTATGACAATAAACAAGATATTTGTATAGTATCAATGTACCTCTTTATCAAATACTTATTAATTACTAGGAGGGAGGATTAAATTTTACAGAAGAGGGCCGGCACAGTGGCGCACTGGAGAGTGCACCGCTTCGGAGCACGGCGGCACTCCTGCCAAGGGTTCGGATCCCATGTGGAGACCGGTCCCCGCTCACTGGCTGAGCGCAGTGCGGGCACGACACCGAGGGTTGTGATCCCGTTACTGGTCAGGAAAAAAAGACAAAAAGGAAAAAAAAAAATTTTACAGAAGAGAAAGCTGGCAGACACAATCTTAACCAAGTGGTCAAATTTAATATCACCAGTAATGAGATTTATCAGCATCATGCACCACCAGATATAATGTCTGGGAAGGACATAACATCACTGTCATTTGAGTAAAATGTTTAGGGTTCCAGTGGTTTGGGACATTCAGGGGCCTCCCCTGGAAATAAAGGTCAAATTATTGCATCTCAGACCTCCCACCACTAAGAAAGAAGCCCAGTGCGTGGTAGGTTTCTTCAGATTCTGGAGGCAGAGCTTAGTGATACTGCTCTAACACACTTACAAGGTAACATGGAAGGCTGTAAGCTTTGAGTCATGGCACATATAGGATGCAATACAAGAAGTCATACTGCTTGCACCAAATGATTGAGAAAATCCTATTGATATTAGAGGTATCTGTAGTGGGAAAAGACACCATGTAGAGCTTATAGCAAGCCTCAATTAGAGAATCATAATGTAGACCCTAGAGTTCTGGAGCAAGGCCATGCTATCTGCAGAGAAGACCTATCACTTGAAAACAGCTCTTGGCATGCCTCTTCTCTAACAGAGATGGAGCATCTAACCAGTGACCATGTGGCTAAAGCTTCCTCCCATCATGAGCTAAATGTTGTTCAACCTATTAAGACATAAGGTTGGCAGGCCCAACAGCAACCCATGTTTAATGGAAGCAGCACATCTGGGATTGGGCATGAGCAGGGCCAGAGGATAAAGGTAAGCTACACTAGTAGATGCCCAGATCCTGATAACATCCACCACCACTGTACCATGTCTCTTCCTTAGATAAAACTTACAACCACATGGAGGATACCTCATGTCCAAGCTGATGGAGGGAGAAAAAGGCTGGAATTGGTTCAAAGAAGTGTTGGATTGGTGTGGGGGTACTAGCCAAAAGTGAACTACTGTGGCCCTACAGTCCCACTCAGGGTGGTCCTGAAAAACAATGATAAGGGGAAATCCTTTCTTTGGGCAGAGCACATGGTCATTCACTTTGTGTGAGAAGAGAAGGGGCATGAGGGAGGAATATACAATTCAGGGCAATAGAAAATGTATGGGTCAGGGGCCTGAAAGAAGAAAGACCTCTCCTTTCAGGACTAAAGCCCCCATCCCCTTCACTGCCATGAGTGTTGGCGGCTGACTTCTCACACCTGGGCCCTTCTACTCAGTGAAATGTCCTTCACTGAAGGAGCTGTCTGGCCTCAACTTGGGACAACTGAGAAGAAGCACCCAAGCTCCAGAGCTCCCTGTAGAATTGGCTGAGGCTTCCGTTGCATCTGTATTGAAGTTCACCTCCTCCCTCCGCTCATTCACACTCCCTTACTCTCTTCTAGGTGTTGTTCCCAAGAGCATTCACCAACAAACTTCCTGCACACAGAGCCTGTTTCCCTGATGCCAAGGTTCCAGAATTTCCTACGTGCTTTTGATATGAGTAGGAGTGTCTGCCCCTTACCCAGTGGTCCATCTACTATAGATGTAAAGCAGAGCTCCTGCTGATCCTACATGGACAAACAGGGTGAGCAAGAAATAAACCTTTGTGGTTTTAAGTAGTGAAATATGATGGTTGTTTGTTATCACAGTATAATCTAACCCATCCTGAGTGATACAGAATCAACACAATGATTCTGCCTTGAAAAATGTACAGATTCTGGGCCCAGTACAGAGGTGGCCAAGGCCAAATCTCAGGGTAGGAGACAAATGTAGGTGTGCACTTATGGCTGACAAATTAAAACTAAATGTAATCAGAGGCTAATAGCCATCTCTGGAGCTTTTCTTGAGCCTGACTGAGAGTTGCAGGATGGAACTCAGAGTTGCCTGGGTAGTTGCTGGATAAATCTGGAACATGGGGATGAATTACCAGTCAGGAGGTCATGGTTAGAAATGGTTGGCCAACTTCCATGTGGTTTCAGGTCACTGCCAAGAGCTGCTTGTGGGCAATCCAGATGGGTCTGGACTCAAGTGGGAAGTGACTCATCGAAGCTTGTAACTACGAGAAAAATAAAGATTAATGATTCAGCATTGTGTTCCATGTCTTTTTTCAGGGGGAGGCATGGATCTAAGACAAAGGCCTTGGCACTACACAGTGCACTCTTAGACAACAGCACTTGTTAAGGTCTCCTCCAAGGAGGATTAATCAGTGGTGTTTGCCAATAAAACTTAACCAGGCACAGGGCTTTATATCATGGCTCTGTCTGTCCAGGTGGGTGGGTAGAGTGTCTTGAGCCTCTGAATGGTTCCTTGACACTCTTGTTAGTGCCCTGCAATATGACACAATGTTATCTGCCTCAGGAATGCTCTGCTGGTCACAGCTGCTGAGAAAGAAACCAGTGTCTCGTCCATTAATATGTCATGAGAGCAAAGTCTTGGGAATTTCTTCTGTTGTAGACCTAGTTACCTAAGAGCCATAGGCAGTGCATCTAGCCTCTTCAATCCAGTTTCTGCACAAACTTGGCCAGTGTATTATTTTTAAATCCAGTTTGATACTTCATTACCTCTGCTGACTAGATAATGCGGCATGGCCAACATTAATGACCCCATAGGCTTCACAGCTTTAAGACTCAACCTACCAAATGAATGTCCCTCTGGTTGTAGAGTATTTGAAACCTGGGAATGAGGTTTTTTAGAAGTCTTTTGCTAATCACTACTGTGCCAGGCTTGGCACACAGGTATGCCTCTTCTCATCCTGAAGAGACACAAATCACTAAAACATGTCTATACAAATAGCATCTTCTTTATCTGGATAAATTTAGTTTGAATATTAATTACAAAGTCCCCAAGAGATAGAATAAACTGCTTTCTTTTTCTTGACAGTTCCCTCATACTCCCTCCTCAACCGTGAGCCCGATAAATAGGTCAGATCTTATTACGCTGTTTGGCCAGACTGGAACATTTTGGAGCATACCAGTCAAGCCTCATGTTCACAAACTTCCCCTCTTTGCTCATGTGCATTGTGTCACGGGCTACTGAACAAGGGAGGAGGCAACTCCTTTCATACCAAATAAGGTGTGGATGCAAAAGACACCCTGCCATCTCCAAAGGTGCTGATCTGAGTCCAATGCCTCGTTCAAAATTGCTGTCTAGGGAAGCTGCTCAGTTGATGCAGGAAGAAGACAGATGCAGTCTGAGAATAGTCAATGACCTGAGCTGTGCTATTAGGCAAAGCAAGCATCTTTTTATGTCGCATCGAGTCACTAGACATTTTAATTCCTCCAGAAACTCCTCCATGGTCATAAACTGCCCAAAGATATAAGAGTCAGACTTTGAAGAACTATGTGTCCCTAGCTCAGGTGAGGGCAGTACATTTGCCCCCAGGAGGCAAAGCACCACTGTGACCCCCCTCTGGAGAGCATTTTGCATCCCAGAGATGAATCCTGTTCTTTTCCTCTCTCAAACCAATGACTGTCTTAACAACGTGTTTAGGCACCATACTAAACCCATCACAATAACCTTACAGCGAAGTATAATCTCCATTTCATAGTAAGAGAAATCAGAGTCCAAGAGGCTGAGTTGCATTGGCCAGCCTTAATTTGAATCCAGGTCCAGCTGCCTCTAAAGCCCTTACACTTCACCTCTCTGCTACCACCCTTCCCTTCCATGCAAAATGTTCCTCTGTTTGTAGTACTGGTCCAAGCAGGAGACTCTTGCTGATCAAACTGTGTCTAGGGATTACAGCAACAGAAAAGAGATATATTTTGCTCATCTGTTTATTCATTCATTCATTCATTCATTCCTTAGTCCTTTCATTCAACAAATATTTATTGAGCTGTTACTATGTCTCAGATACTGAGCTAGGTGCTGAAATAAACAAAACAGATGGTCCAGAGAGGAAATGAGACACTAAACATAAACACACAAATAAATACATAATTACAATCTGCGATAAGTGCTTTTTTCCTAAAGTCCATTACCATCTGCAGCAGCAATATTGAAAAAGCAATTTCAGTTGTGTGGTTCATGAACTGGAACTGAAAAAGCAGCTCAAGAGCAGCACCGTTCATAAGAAACATAATGTAGCCACACATATGAGTGTGAATTCTCTAGTAGCTACATCGGAACAAGTAAAAACAACAGATGAAATTAAGAATGTATTTTGTTTACCCAATATATCCAGAATATCATTACAATAATTTTCTCACTATTAATGAGATATTTTACATTCTTTTTTTCAAGACAGTCTCCAAAATTCAGTGTGTATTTTAGGCTTACACCAATCTCAGTTCAAACTAGTCTCATCTCAAATGCTCGTTAGCCACACGTTGACAGTGGCTACTGTGTCACACAGCACACCTTCGTGAATACAGGTAGTGCAACTCCCACCTGTAAGTCAGTGTTTTGCAACCTTGGCTGTCATGAGATTCCCTCCTCCTGACCCCCGAGAATTATTAATTCTCATTTAATTGATATGGGGGTGTGGATGGAGGAAGGGAATTGCCTGGGTATCAGTTTTTTTACAGCTCCCCAGGTGATTCTAATGTATAACGAAGGCTGAGAATCATTGCTGTAAGCAGTAGCAGTTTTGCACCCGAAGTCTTCAAAATATGCAAGGTGACAAACCTGATGCCATTGCACCCCACACAGGTTGATAACCTACCCACCCTCCCCTGCCTCCTGCAAGCTCAGCCCTGGCCCCTAGGCTGTGGGTCAATGACCTCAATCTGGGAAGCTGTGCTGAGGAGCTCTAGGGCAGCTGTGATGGCCCAGCACCCACACCAGGGCTGCTGGTCTTACTCAGACCTTATGGCCCTGGCTCTGACAAATCTTCTGATTCTACTTTCATTGTTGGATTGTGCCCTGTGTCCAAGTCTCTATTGTCTCCTGGAAAACTCCCCAGTGTCTGTAGCCTGGGACCCGCCTTGTTTTTGTTAGCTCTCTTTCCTGTCCCCTGCTCTCCAATCCCCTTGCCTCCTCTGAGAGTACCTATTATGTGACTCTAGCCTTTCTCTCGCCTTCTGAGATACCTCTTACCACATCCTCCTGACGCTGCATACTCAGTCTGTCCTCCTCCCCACTTGCTAAGCCCCATAGTCTCTGGATGCCTGTCCTACAAGCCTGGCTGCTGTCCCTTCATCCCCTCCTGCCTTCCCCCAGCACCTGGCCCACCTTCCCTCCCTTGCTGGTTGATCCTTCCCTGCCCAGTCCACATCAGAGTGTCTTGAGCCCAAGCTTCTCTAGCATCCTATCATAACAGCTCAGTAATCTTTATATCCAGCTACTTCAACCTGCCCAGAAAACAGAAACCACTGCTTACTTCTATTTTTATCCCTCTCTCTTTCTCTTTATTTTTTTATTTCCTTTTTTAAGTCTCATCTTCAGTTGCTCCTCCTCTCTAGGACTGCCATCCCCAAGGAGGGAATGGAAAGCCTGATCCACAGTGGAGAACGCACGTCGCCCACACTGACCACAAGAAGCATTGCTCCTGAGCTGACTCACTGCCTTTGGCTGCTTCAGAGAGCACCAATAGGGCTACAAAGACCCTGAAGAAAACCTCTCTAGGAAATCTGATTTCATGCTCACAGTTTTCCCTCACAGCCTCTTGCACAGGGCTCTATGGGTGTTTTCTCCAAAAGTCCTGAAGGTTGTTACAATCAGCCCTGCAGCCCTGAGAGTACAGAACCCTCAGCTGAAAAGTGAATAATTTCCATGCTATTTTGCATAAGCTTACAGCTGGTATCCCCAGAGTCCAACTTGTCAGATAAATAAAATTAAGCCTGTGAGGCTGTTATCTAAAACCTATCACAATTCTATTCCCAGCAGAGATTTAAAGAAAGAAGAAGATAAAGAGAAGAAGAATTTCTAAATCAGTTTATCACATGTACAGAGGCCAGAACTTAGGAGGTTTTCCTACTGTGTGAGGACAGGATGGATGGCTCCCCCCAGCTGTGGCCCACTCCCACTGCCCCAGGCCACGAGGTGCAGTCTACTGGGAGCTGCCCCTCTAGCCTCTCCTTGACCATCTCCCAGAACTATTACACCATAAATTGACCTGGCCACTGGGCAAATGTCAAGTTTGCCTCCAGATCATTCAGTCCTGAAACCAACCTGAAATGCTAGAACCTAGCAGCAATAATTGGTGGGTTGAGCATTGCATGACAATAGCATGAGGCTTGTGGCTGGTGGGTGAGTGGGTGGGTAAATGGATGGATGGATGGGGGCTTGCTCCGCTGACCATGAATAGAATTATTGTTTCCCTCTTACGTGTGGCGGGATAATATTTTGAAACAGCAACAGATATACTTTTTATCCATGATAATATCAATATTTTTGGCTTTTCCTATCTTAAAAAACGAGATAATAGTATCTTCTTCACAGGATTGTTGTTAGAATTAAATGAGATAATTTGAGGAATGCTGTTTAGCCAGAATATTAACTCATAGTAAGACATTGATACACAGCAGCTGTTGTTATGATTCTTCCCATTTTACATTAGTAACTTGCCAAGGTCAAACCTGGATCTATCCTACCCCATTGGAAAGCAGCTGCTGGCTTGGATTTCTCCAGGACCTCACTCTTTCCCCTTAGAGGGAGAACGGCACCACTGAGGCTTCCCAGCACCAGTGTAGACCAGTCCTGCCCTTCCTCAAGTGGTCAGACTGTCCCAACTGGAAGGAAAAAAGAGAGGTAGAGAGGGGTGTGTGTGTGTGTGTGTGTGTGTGTGTGTGTGTGTGTGTGTGTGTGTGTGTGTGTGTGTGTTGCGGGCAGGGTGTAGAAGAGATCTGCTATCCCATTTGGAAAATTATGATATATGGGAGGACTCAGCTGTCATTACTCAAAAAATCTCAAGGGAATGGAAGTGCTCAGTGTTCATTTCAGAAGAACTTGTGGCTCTGATGGACCCTCAGACAGGAGAGTCATGTAGAACCAGGTGGGTGCAGAAAGTTCAGTCCTCCCTCATCTCCTTTCCTTGGGATTCTTTAAATAAATACACCTGCAGTGATTCTGTGCAAACGAAGAGGACTCTCTGGACCCCTCCACCCCAGCACCCGCTTTGTGCTGCCTCCAAAGATCCTTGCTTGCCCTGAATGTCAAGTATGGTCCCAAAGGAAGAAGACCATGGTTGGAATCTGGCTCTGCCAGGCACAAGCTATGTCTCTTGGATGAATTAATTCTCCCCTCTGAGCCCTTGAACTGAGGGAGAAGGAAGGGAAAGGGCCAGCCCCTGAGAGGTGATGGTATTTGAGTTGGGTGGGAAGGTGCTGGGGAAATCAGCCCTTTTCTCCAGAGACACAGTCTGTAACTCCTCTCTAGCTATCTCAGCCTTACCTTAGGGTAGCCTCCAGGGGCCTTCTAAGTCTGAGGCCCCAAAAGGTCAGGACCTGAGAATAGGCAAAGCTGCTCTGTGCTGTGCAGATGGAGACAGTGTGGTGAATGCCGAGACCCCTCCTCCTACGGGCAACCTGCTGCCCATAGAGGCAGCAAAGAGGCCACCTGAACAGAAAGGTGACTTGTCAAATAGGCAGCCTCCATGCCTGCTCAAGATTCAGATTTCCTTTTCAACAAGCTCACAAGTACCACTCCCAAGAGGGCTGCTGTTGAAAGCAGAACAGCCACTGCATTTTCTCCATAAAGATTTTACCTGCATCACTGCAGTGGATTGGATTATGTCCCCCAAAACTCACTGGAACTTGAATTGTGTCCCTCAAGTTTTATGTATTAGAAACTTGGTCCACACTGTGACTGTTGAGAGGGTGGGAAATCCTATTATGATAATTGAAAGGTGGAACTTTGAAGAGGTGATTGAGCTGTAGTGAATGGATTAAAAATGAAGACAGAGGAGTAGAATTTGGGTCTAAAATCATCTCAACAAGGTGGGGAAAATTGGAATTTAACCTGCTAAATATCCAGAAAGCACAGTCACATATACAGAATGGGAGAGGTATGGCTTGACAGCACGTAGGGAGGGTGAATGTCTTATGGGCTTCTTAGTTGTCTGCAACATAAGCCCAGCCAGCAGTGAGAAAAGGCTGCCAGTAAGCTAGTGTGGCCTCAGCTGCATGACGAAAGTGGCTGCTCTAGTCGCTAAGAGTCATAATGTGCATCTTCTCCATGCTGGCTAGTCACTCCGGGGGTCTGCAGGCAGTTTGTTAGGAGGAACTTCCACAAAAGAGATAAAGCAAGCATGAAAGTGGTAGCAGGAGGATAGCAGGATTCAAAACCATCCTGTATAAAGGAAAACCGAAGGCTGTAGGGAGAAGGCTGTGGGCAGGGTGGGCTGCATAATTTGCAGGGCTTGGTGCAAAACAAAAATTCAGAACCCCTTGTTCAAAGTGCAGGGGGAAGACTGCCATTAAAGGTACTAAAATATAAAGCTTTGTCCTTTAAAAGTAATTTTTTACTTATAAAACATAACAGTGGTAATAAAAAGCAACATATGAGTAGCAACATAAATTTACAGATTGCGAAATAATATATATATATTTTTAATTTTACTTTTTATTGAATCAAAATTGATTATACATATTTTGGGGGTTCAACATTGAGATATGTTGAGCAAATCAATATTACTAGCATATATATTGTTACAAATTGTAATTATTTTTTATGCCCCTTCTCCAATCCCTCCTCATCCCCCTTTCCCTCCCCACTCCCCACGCCAATTACCCTAGATTTCTTCTCTCCCTCTGAAAGAATAATGGTTACTCTGTTGATTTGCTGCCCAAATGATCTGTCCAATGCTGAGAGGCATGATCAGGTCCCCCAATACTATCACAGAGCAGATGTCTCTTCCGTCACTATGAAATGGGCTCTGTGGAGACAGACATCCTCCTCCTTTCGTTTTCTCTGCTGGTGACTCTCCTTGTGCCAACTCACTCCAGTGGCTGGCAGACTATCTGCGTGGTGATTGTGGCATCTAGCTGCCTTCACGGCAGCCATGGTTATTGTGGTAGCTATGGTGGGCCAACCACACGGAGGAGATGTTTTTGGCCTGCTCTGTGGTGCTGGCAGTGTGGCTGGTTGTGGAGAGTGTCTGATTCCCAGTTCCATGCCCTGGGTCGCCAAATGGGTCCCAAAGCACTGGCATGGTGTGCCTGGTTGTGGGAGGGCAGTCCAGTCCCCTTCTCCATGCCCTGGATCCCCAGGTGAGCCCTGAGGCACTGGCATGGGGTGCCTGGTTGTGAGAGTGGGGCTCTGGTCCCAGGCTGCATACCCCAGGTCCCCGGGTGGGCCCTGAGGCACTGGCGTGGGGTGCCTGGTTGTGGGAAGGGAGTCTGGTCCCCTTCTCCATGCCTCGGGTCTATGGGCAGACCCGAGGCACTGGTGCAGTGTGCTCGGTGGTAGGAGGGGGACCTGGTCCCCTTCTCCACGCCCTGGGTCCCAGGGTGGGCCCCAAGGCACTGGTGTGGTGTGCCTGGTTGTGGGAGGGAGGTCTGGCCCCTGGCTCCATACCCCAGGTCCCTGTGTGGGCGCCAGGGCACTGGTGTGGGGTGCCTGGTTGTGGGAGGGGTTCTGGTCCCCTTCTGTATGTCCTGGGTCCCCAGGCAGGCCCCAAGGCACTGGCGCGGTGTGTCTGGTTGTGGGAGGGAGGTTCAATCCCCTTCTCCATGGCTCAGGCCCCTGGGCAGGCCCTGATGCACTGACCTGGCATGCCTGGTTGTGGGAGGGTGGGTCCAGTCCCAGCTCCTTACCCTGTGTCCCTGGGCAGGCCCTGAGGTGCTGGTGTGGTGAGCCTGGTTGTGCGAGGGGATTCCAGTCCCCTTCTCCATGCCCTAGGTCCCTGGGTGGGCCCTGAGGTGTTGGCATGGTGTTCCTGGTTGTGGGAGGGGGGGTCTGGTCCCATTCTCCATGCCTCAGGTCCCCAGGAGGTCCCTGAGGCACTGGAGTGGGATGCCTGGTTGTGGGAGGGGTTCTGGTCCCCTTCTCCATGCCTTGGGTCCTTGGGCAGACCCTGAGGTGCTGGCGTGGTGTTCCTGGTTGTGGGAGGGAGGTCCAGTCCCCTTCTCCATGCCTTGGGCCCCGAGGTGGGGCCCTGATGCACTGTCACAGCATGCCTGGTTGTGGGAAGGGGTCCAGTCCCTGGCTGCTAGCCCTGGATCCCTGAGTGGGCCCCTAGGCATTGCTGGTGGGCCTGTATGTGGGAGTGGGGTTCAGTCCTTTGCTCTAATCCTCGGGTTCCCAGATGGGGCCCTGAGGTGCTGGTGGTATGAGTGCTTGTGGGTGGGGGTCCTGCCCCTGGCTCCATGCCTCATGTCCCCTGGTGGACCCCAAGGCATAAGTGGTGTGCCTGGGCTGGAACTAAGTTTTTGTCCTTTGCTTGCTTCTAAAACAGGGGAACTTCCTGTGGGAACCAGTACTTGAGCTGTGTGGTTGAGCTAAATTGCTGCTTTGCTGCTGTTTCCTTAGGGAAAAGTTTCTGTGCTGCTCGGGGTTTAATGGTTGACCTTACAGGTACTTCTGGCTCTCCAGAGACCCGGTGGATCTGTGTTCTGTAGAAACTCTGATCTGGGCCTGAGTTTTTTCATCAAACTGCACCCCATTCAATTCTGCATTCCCAACCAGTCTTCTCTGAGTGGTCCTGCGCTGATTGGGGGGCAGATTGGCTGTCCTTGCTGTGTCCCAGTGTTCTCCCGGTGGGCCCATCTCCCCCACCGCCTGTGCCCCAAACACTTCCCATGGGACCGGCCGAGCACCAGTCCCTTGCAATGACTCACCGGTCTCTGAGTGGCTCCCTTTTCCAGCTGTTCTGGCTCCTCGCTCCTGTGTGCATCCACAGGAAGCCTGTTAGTGGTCTTGCTGTCCTGGGGGCCACCAAACTCCTCTTCTCCCCTGCAGCCTCCAAGTAATTCCATCTAAAGGGCACAGCTGCGGCTTCTGCCAGCTCCTGCTCCATGTCCTCCAGTATTAAAGCGGCTGCGGCCCAAAATGCTGAGAGCAGTTTTTTCTTTCTCTCTTTGTGGTTTCTCCCACCTTCATGAGTTCCATAGGTCTCCCCTCCTCTTCACCTGAGCTCCAGCGGCCCCAGCTTGGCTGATGTTACATTTTTATAGTTGTAAATTCATTGATTTGTTGGAGAGAGTGACGCTGGGGACCGTCTATTCTGCCATCTTGACCAGAAGTCGCAAAATAACATTTTGGTGTCATAATTTCATGTAATACAATAAATAATAATATTTTATTAATGTGATATATGACTAATTGTAAGATTTTCCTGGCTCATTTCTCTGAAAACTCATTTATACTTGTAGTGATTTCATTTGCAATCAATGTAATTGAAGGCAATGTGTGTTGCTCTTGGCAAATACAAGACTGCAACACTTGCATTTTTGATTTTGAGAAGAATCTTTCTGATGATGCAACTGTTACTGAGCTATTAAGAGTATTTGATAGGCTGTGAAAACAATGGGATGAAGTTCTGATGAATTATTTTGAAATGTATGTATTTTAGTACACCTAGAGCTGATGACTCACAGAACAATTTTTCTAAAAAGATTTAACTCCTCATACAAACCAGTTTTGTGAAGTCTGAATTTAGCTTTACAGTAATTTTATAGAATGGCATTTAGAAGTTTCTTCTAACCTTCCCTGTACTTTGTGTAAGTCATACAAGAAACCAAAAGTGGCTTTATAATTTTATGTAATACAGAACGTGTTTGTGCATTCTGTCACTGTATCTTCAATTATAGGGGAAAATAAATTTTAAAATTGCGTTTTTTGTAAAAAATTGGTTCATCTAACACTTTGTGTGAAAACAGCCTTCTTTTCCATTGAATGCAATCATCTTTAAATTTAATTTCCATTCTAAGGCTGTGGATGTTTGCTTTGCAATTGTGCAGCAGTTTTCAAAACCAGAGTCTTTAAAGAATTCTAATAACTCCTTGATTTACTTTATTGCACTATTTATGCTTTTATTTTGTAATAATTTACTGACAAAGTTTACTGTCTGAGCTCTGGCAGCAACTAGCTTGGCATTCAGGCCAGAGTTAATATTTGTGCAGATGCTTCAGGATGGTGCTATGGTTTGAATGTTTGTGCCTCCTCCAAAATTCATGTTGAAACCTAACTCCCAATGCAACAGTATTAAGAGGTGGGGACTTCAGGAGGCAATTAAGTCAGCAGAACCCTCATAAACGGGATTAGCAACCAGCAGTCCCTCCTCTCTCTCAGGGCCATGGACACTACACCCCTGCTGCCTCTTCTGCTTCTACTGGCACTGTCACCATCTTCTGCCTCCGCCTAGGCCCCGCCCAGGGCTGCCAGGCCATGTGCTTGGCACAAATGCTGCCCATTGAGGCAATGGACTTGGGCCATGCATATTGCACTGCCATCTGCCCGTCTCCTCTGCCCCACACAAATGCTCCATTGTACCATCAGACCCCATTTACAAAACACAAGCTCTAAGATAAGAATGATTAAGAACACACGACAGCAACAGGAGAGTGTTAAACTAAGGGCAGAGCCCTGTGAGGGTGGCCTGTATGACTGCCCAGGTAACACACATATGAAGCTGGCCTAAAGTGAAATGACTCATTGCTCCAGAACAAGAAAGAGAAAAATATAGCACAAAACTGAGGGGATATAAAAAAATTGCAGAAGCAATCTTAGAAAAGGAATCTTATCTTGTATAGTGAAAGCTGGTTGATATTGAATGATTGTATTTATAAAGTTTTAAAATTTATTTTTATTTTTATTTTTTTTAATTTTTTTTTTTTTAAGGATGACTGGTAAGGGGATCTTTACCCTTGACTTGGTGGTGTCAGCACCACGCTCTCCCAAGTGAGCCACGGGCAGGTCCTTATAAGGTTTTTTTTTTTTAAATGAGCTTTAGTATAAGGTTTTTCTTTTTTGCAATCATGTTACTTCCTATATTTACCTTTGAATTCTTTTATTGTCACTTTGGTTAAATAGGTAGCTAAGTCTTGTTTCACAGTGACCCAGAATCCTGTTTAGTCAAGTGTTCAAACCTTTTGATATTTTTGACAATTTTGCCTGCCAAAAATAAAATCCTAAATAAAATCTTGATCTTGAAGTAACCTTGAAATTTCCCTGAGGGCCCCTGGAAATCTCCAAAGATTTGTTCTTTCACCTTGTAAAAAGAGAAATGTTAAAAAATAATTAGGTTTATTTGGTATGTTGAATTGCATAAAAAGCATTGTCAAATAAGAAGAGATACGTAATCTTCTCTATGTAGTATTTGTGTGGGTCAATGTTATTAATATAAATATTTCAGAAATTGTATTAAGGCGCATAAAAATTTGTTGTTCCTTTGCTGTTTGTAAGAGGTACTGGTAAAATGTTGTCAGTCATAATTCCATCACTTTAGTATTTAAAATGTGTATCACAGAAACAATCAAATTTTCTTGTCAATTGTTTATTTTTATAATGAACTTTCATCAGATCCTTAGCCATGGTCATTTTAAGTCTTTTGTCATTCACAGATAGTTTTTGTTTTACTGTGATTCTTCTCTGAAAGTGTTTGCAATCAGCTTAAGTTATCTGTACCCACAATAATGAATAGATTATATGAGAGCACTTCAAAAAGTTCGTGGAAAAATAGAATTGAATGATAATATGAATCTTTCCATGAACTTTTTGAAGTATCCTCGTATTTTTGTAAACAGAAATGAAATATTTATCTTTTCTCCTTCCCTGATCCCTCCAGAATTTGGAGACTCATATTGAATATTATTATTTTTATGGCATTATGATTATTTGCATAGGTTCGATAAGAATCTGTCTTCCTTGTAATAGGACATAATTGGAAATATTGTTTACATAACCAAGGCTTTGACTGGACTGTCATAATTGAGAATGATGCATAGAATCAGATATGACCACACATTTTTAAGGAACTAAGGTTGACTTTATGGAGCTTACAAAAGCCCTCTTGGAAAAACTGGCTAGGTACTTTGTTTACAGGGTTTCCAGCCTTACAGGTGAGTAAGGTCACTTCCCAGCAGGCCCAAGAAACAGGATATTTGGGGGACCTCAAGAAGAAAAGAATTAATCCAAATCTATAGGTGCTGTAGGTAAAGTTTGGTGGTGAGCTTGGCTGCCTAGCCTTGAGACGTTTTTAAAAAGTCTTATCTGAGATTCCTTGAGGAAACATCCAGCAAATAAAACTTTAAAAGTCCTATGTGGTCAACTACCGTTCTTGCTGCACTTACGTAAATAATCAAGCCAAATATAAGACCAGACTTATTTTATAAACAAGAATTTTACACTGATTATCTTTAATCAAAAAAGGAGGGTGACTATAGAGAATTTTGTGTTTCAATGGAAAACCAAACCACACTGTTGTGGGTTATCAGATTCTGGTCCTGTTCATTGTCTTTGAGGTTTTGTTCTCTACCTGAAACGAGGCTGGATCCTGCTGTTGTGCACATTTCCATGCTATGATCTGGGAAATAACCATGACAGTAACCTTGATATCTACACCATCACCAAAGACGTTCATATCGCAACTAGGAAATCCGTCAGATCGCCCCTGATGTCCTCACTCCACCATCTAAAGATGTCTCAAGCCCACCGTCTAGAAATCTCAACTTGCTGCCCTCCGGACTGGATTTATAGTCTACTCCAACCATTAACCTTTCTTTTTCTTTTTCTTTTTACAGAAATTCCTCTCATTAAGTGCCTGTTTGCACCATCTAGCAAATATGTCAGATCGCCCCTGATGTCCTCACTCCACCATCTAAAGATGTCTCAAGCCCACCGTCTAGAAATCTCAACTTGCTGCCCTCTGGACTGGATTTATAGTCTACTCCAACCATTAACCTTTCTTTTTCTTTTTACAGAAATTCCTCTCATTAAGTGCCTGTTTGCACCATCTAGCAAATATCCTCTCCTACAAAGTCTCAACAGATGGTTCAGCTAGTCATTAATGAACAAAAGGTGAGTGAATGTGAAACTGACATATTGTTCAGAGGAAAGAAGAATGTTTTTTCTTTCCTTGAACAAGAGGAGGGATTGATAAAAACTCTCTTTGACCAAACCTTAGTAAGGCTCTTCTGAGCCCTTGTCTCAACTAGGCCTCAAGCTTGGCCTTCTGTGTTTGTCCTGCCTGAGTCTAGTTTTAGCAAGAATTCTGCTAAGTCAGTTAATGGAAATCCCCACCCTTTTCCTGTACCCAACAGGGTGGGCTGGGGGGGCAGTGCCTGCCACAGGCCTTTGGAGATCCCAGGAATGAGACCTAGCCTGGCTCACTGGAGTCTGACCCTGCCTTGAGGCTCCATCCCCTACAGAAGGAGCCAGAATATGGTGGGTAAAATCAGGTTAACACAGGCCACAGGGCTGTGCCTGCTTTGTGGAATTAAATATTTCCTCTAGATCTGTTGTTCCCCATTTGCTGGGTAGGAGGAAGAGCCTGGGGAGCCCCGGGACACCTTATTCCTTGACTTTGTACTAACTGGTTGTGGGACCAGCAGGCAGGACCTCCGGCACAGAGGATTGGGATAAGTGATCTCTAAGATCCCTTCAAACACCACAAGTTTTTTCATTTTCAAGAGAAAAGGTGACTTTTCTCTTAACTGTGTTCCCTGGGGCTTGGTCACCCCCCTCCCCCGTCCTCCCCCCAAGTATCATCAAAGATTTGCACATTTGTTGCTCCTCAGACCTAGCTTCTGTGCCTCTCTCCCCTACTGTCCTAGCCATGCCCTCACAAGGTGTGAAACCACCTCTTTTGGAAACCACCACATTTCCAAACTGACCAATTGGCAGGAAGGAGGCAGTTATAACATTTGTTTTCTCCTTCTCCCCCTGTACTTTGCTCAAAAAGCCTCTTCTAATTTTCTTTTTTTCCTTCCTGAACAATTTTTCAGAAATTTGATTTGAAATTCGATTGATTAGCTTCCTACTGGAATGGGAAGTAACCCAAGGCCAGATTATTTCCCTCTTGGAACTACCACTTAATACCTCCAATGTGCCTGGCCCCTTCCCCTCCCACTCACTTCACTCCATTGTCCTGCCACTGGCCCACTCGCATTCACGATCTTCATTCATTTTTGTGAAATGGGTAGGAGGAGCCCTATTTTACATATGGAAACACTGATGGAGACTCAGAGTGGTTGGCCCAAGGCTCCCCAACTGTGCTGGGATGTGGATTAGAACGGGGTCTATTTGTATCTACACTCTGTGCCCCGAAGCCCATGCGGGATGCACCCCAAACACCTATAGATGATGCACTAGAAGGCAAGTTCTATGAAGGCTGGAATCTTTGTCTGCCAAATTCAGTGTTCAGTCCTCAGCACCTAGAGAAATGTCTTGCACATAGCAAACACTCAGTAATATTTGCTGAAAGAATGAATGGCAAGATGAGGCCAAAGCCAGTGGTTCTCAACCCAGGATGCACATGAGAATTATTTGGGGAGATTTTAAAAGTGCTGACACCTGGGCCTTATGCCTGATGATTCTGATTTAATTGATATGGGTTGAGACCCAGAAATCTATTTTTTTTTAAAGTTTCCCAGGTGATTCCAATGCACACTCTAAAGCAGTATTTTTCTTTCTTTTTTTAACATTTTTTATTGAATATAATTGATTATATATATTTGTGGGGTACAGATTTGAATATCAACACATGTATAAAATATGTGGTAATCAAATCAGGATAATTAGTATATATTCATGTTTATAAAACATAATCAATCTTTGTGACCCTTAACTAATTTCTCGCTAATCCTGTCCCCCCTCCCTTTTCCTCCTCTAATAACTAGTTCTGTTCTCTTTTTTTTTTGAAAGTTCAATGTATTATTGTGATCCTTTCTTTCTTTTCCTTCCTTCCTTCCTCCCTCCCTCCCTCCCTTCTGTCCTTTTTTTCTTTTCTTTCTTTCTTTTAGCTCCCACATATGAGTGAGAACATGTGGTATCTCTCTTTATGTGCCTGGCTTATTTCACTTAACATAATTTTCTCTAAGTTCATCCATGTTGCTGCGAATGGCAGAATTTCATTCTTTTTCATGGCAGAGTAGTATTCCATTGAGTACATATACCACATTTTCCTTATCCAGTCATCTGTTGGTAGACATTTAGGTTGATTTCAACTCTTGGCTATTATAAATAGAGCTGCAATAAACGTGGAGCACAGATATCCCTTCAACGTGACGAATTCCATTCCTTTGAGTATATACCCATCAGTGAGATTGCTGGATCACATGGCAGTTCTATCTGTAGTTGTTTAAGAAAATTCCATACTGTTTTCTATAATGGCTGCACTAATTTACAGTCCCACTAACAGTGAAGAAGGGTTCCCCTTTCTCTGTGTCCTCACCAGCATTTGTTATTCTCTGTCTTTTTGATAACAGCCAGTCTAACTGGGATGAGATGATATCTCAATGTGGTTTTGATTTGCATTTCCCTGACACTGAGTGATGCTGAGCATTTTTTCATGTGTCTGTTGGTCATTTGTATATCTTCATATGAGAAATGTCTATTCAGCTCTTTTGCCTATTTTTTAATTGGGTTACATGTTTTCTTACCACAGAGTTATTTGAGTTCTTTGTATAATCTGGATATTAATCTCTTGTCAGATGCATAGTTTGCAAATGTTTTCTCCCATTCTGTAGGTTGTTTTTTCAATTGGTGCGACAAACTGCTACCACCCAGAACTCTCCCTCCATGGGTAATTTCCCTCTTACCTATGCCTTTAAGCAGCTCTTTCCCCCTTTCACCACTGTCACCCAAGGAAGAGACTTTGAATTGGAAGTGTCCTAAGTTGTAGTGTAATTTTAACTGTGAAATATTTAGAAACTGGATTATAAATATAAAATACACCTTGGTTACTAGTGAAGAAGGCAAATTCTAAAAGGCTTTAAAGCCATTCAATCACAAGCCACAAACTTGTGCTTAAGAACTTGCTGTGTTGTAGACACTGTTTACTGCCCCCAAAATGCCCAGAGCTTGTCCTGAGATCCTCTGTGAGATATTTAGAAGTGTTTAAGGATGCTCCAGAAAAATTGTGTGGTTTCGATGTCAGAAGCCAAATAATACCTGGAATTACAATGAAGCATTGCCTTTCCGTCTTATTCAAAGATTATCCCATGCCACATAAGAGAGTACTTTATTACCCACCATGCTGAATTGATTCCTAATTGTCCCCATGTCTGCATCTTGTGCCTGCAATTTTAAAGCCTTTGAGAGCAAGATTGCTAAATTCTACCCACTCATAGCTTTTGGTCTAGAGAAACTGAAAATTTCCCTGAGAAATAAGTAGACAAATTTGGTAGGTGGAAAGGAGATTTCTGGGAGAAAGGAACAGAGACCTCAATTTCTTTCTTTTTGGGTGCTCAATGCTTTTAGAACTCATTTTGTGGGTTTCAGTTTTAAAGCTGATTTACCATCATTTCTTCACCCTGTCAAAACTTTACCAAAATCATAGTAAAGAAATAAACATGGACACAAAGACAAACAGGAGAGTAACAGCTAACAAGACACTTGAGTGAATTTTTGGAAGATGGAAAGCAGAAGAAGAAGTGGTCACTGACTTAGCAGAGAGGTGCAAACTTGATAATTTAATAGTCTGTCATGGAAAATTCTGGCATAAAATAGAACCCACAGAACTCCTGAGAGGCTTGGGATTTGGAGGCTCTGCTGAGAGAAAGAGATGAGGCTCTGGTCTGAAAATAAGAGCCAATGGTTGGACGTCAGCACATAGTGTGTTAAAACCCCAAGTCCCATCTCTATCCCATACAATCAGAAAACTGATATTTGGATCTATCCCTGTGAAAATGCTCACTCAAGGTTTAAAAATTCTAAAGAAAAGCCAATCAGTCGACAGCTCTATGTACATATCCCATAGCTTCCTAGCAGCCTTTTAGTGCCTCACTCTTAAAGTGGATAGCCAAGAATATGACATATGAGGAAAGCTTCCAACATGGGAGAGACTAAACATCCAGAAAAAAAAGGATATTGGAGGAAACAGACAATACAGGGAGCATAAGAAATGATATTTCATCATAAAATATGAACATGGTGCTACGAGAAAGAACCAGTCATAGACCAGGAAAAAAATAAATGGAACTGATGTGGTTAAGTATATGGAAAATTAAATTGGTTAGAATAAGTCAGAGACAGTGGAGCATTTGGGAAAAAAATACAAACTGACTGCAAAAAAGCAGGCAAGTATAAAACAAGGAAATTATGAACTCCTGGAAAAAACAAGGGCCATACAAGAATTGAAGCATAATCTAACTCACTACCTTATTCAAAAGTGAAAAATATTTGTATAGCTAAAATGAAATATGGACTATCGATTTAACCAAATATTTTGATATAACTATATTTTGGAGAGGCAGGAGGAAAACTGGGAAGGAGCATTCATATATGGGAGCCAAGAATTTAATAGAAAATGGTTAAAAATGACTGGTTAAGAATTAGAGAAGAATTGGAGGCAAATACTAAAAGAACTAGCTAAAAGAGTTGGTGGTGGTTTCTTCTAGGGAACAGTACAGGAGAATGGGAGAGTTAAAAAGAGTAGATGAGGGACTGGTGTTTTCAATATGGGCTTTTTAGTACCATTTGACTTTCGAGTTATGAACATGTGCTACTTTGATGAAAAATATTAATTATTGATAAAAAGAATACTGCCAAGGATTGAGATAGGCTTGTTTGAAATCCATAAACAACAAAAGATACCATAGGCTTTCTGTGACACAAAGTAAGTACTCAAAAAGTGTCAGCAATCATTATTATCAGAACAGTGAGCAGAGAAGCCAGCAGACTTTGCAAGATCATTGCCCATCCGTGACTGGCCTTTGTCTACAATTGGCAGGGATTTCTCATGTGTCAGCTCTAATATTTAGATTTGGTTGAGAGCTGGGCACTGTGGCTCAGTCAGAGTCAAGAGAAACCCTTAACTTGGGGAAAAATACTAACTTTGCAGTAAAGGAATCTGGCAGACATCACCTTAGCCAAGCAATCAAGGTTAACATCCCTAGTGACATCATATGACTATCTTCTGTAAGTTTAAAATTATTTCAAATTAAAAAAACAAAACAAAATCTGATAGAAAGGGGAAAAAAGGCAAAAGCTTTGAAATAGATAATTTACAGAAATACAAAGTGGTTAGTAAATATATGAAAATATGTCCAGCACCCCTAATGATCAGAGAAATGCAACAGTTAAAAATTATGAGGTATCACTTTAGCTCTGCTAGAATTGCAAAAAGTTGAAGAGAATGAAAACAGCTGCTAGTTACGGGAATATTGGAGCAAAGCTCCCCCCAAAATATTGTCTTTCATTTTAAGTAGAAATGTGATAGTAACCCTTTTGGAGGTTAACTTTGCTCTGTTTTTTAAAATGAAAAATCTGTCTACTCTCCCACTCATGAGTCCTCCTCCTTGGAATCCATCTGATAGGAGCAAGAGTCCATGGGGATTTCGTGACCATATGGTCAATGATATTCATGGCACCCTTGTCCCAAGTAGCCAACCAAACCCAAAATTAAAAATCCAAACAAAAACCCAAATAAACAAAAACCAACAAATCACCAGGGACTAAACTAATAAAAGGAGTTAGATATGTATCAGAAGACCTGGAGAGATTTTCAGAATATGTTTTTCATATTTTTCCTTTCCTCTCTGATTTCTAGACAAGGTGGTTTGACACAGGTGGCTATCAGGGGTCACCTGGAATGGGAAGGACGGTAGATGCGGATCAAGAGGCATGCAGATGGGAAGCAGTGCGGTAAGATGGCAAAAGACTGCATTTAAAACAATATCTTCCAAAACATGCATGAAGTACTCTCATTTATGTCAAATATGTATATGTATAAAACTTACCTATATGCCAAATATTGTCAACAAGTGGCTATTGGGATCAACTCAGGGTGGTGGGATTTTAAGTGATTTTTAACATTCTTTCTTACACTTTTAAACATTGTTCAAATTATTCCAGAGTATGTGTTAATTATATAAACTGAAACAGCAGTAAAGCTGTTTCCACAGTGAGAAAAAAACTTGTCAAGGATCAATCATCCGTGAATCCACCTGATGATTTCTCTAAAATGAAATTATAACCAGCTGTGTCCTGGAGCAAACAGTCCTTTATTTTACTGTGTGATAACGGAAGTATTTATTTTACATATTCTAATGTTCTCTGTCTCTTGCTCTGAGGAGGGTTCCTTGGCATTCTGAGAACTGTTAAATAAGAATACATGCCCCATTTCTAAACCAGAAATCATTTTATAATTTGGTTATTGTCTGCTCCATTAATTGTGCTATTCCCCCACTGCAGATCAGGAAACTAGGGCTGAGAGGAACTAAAGCCCCTACCCAGCATCACATGATCGAGGGTTTTGAAATCATTTTATAATTTGGTTATTGTCTGCTCCATTAATTGTGCTATTCCCCCACTGCAGACCAGGAAACTAGGGCTGAGAGGAACTAAAGCCCCTACCCAGCATCACATGATCGAGGGTTCCCCCAGACACAGCCCGGGAGATTTGGCAGATAAACTGGAATGAACATTCTGAACTTTCTTAGCCTCCCAGGGCATGTAAGCTCTAGCATAAGCTTCTGTGCAAAGCCATGCTCCCTTTCCACCCTTCTCCTATGTGAAGCCAGACCGCAGGGCCAGGTGCCTACACGAGTGCCCCTTGCTTAGAGAACCACTGCTAGTCTCCTCCCACCAGCCCGTGGAAAATAAATGCAGACAGTCAGCACACTTTCCAGAGTGATGATGCTGGCTGCTTTCAGGTCCTGTCATCCCTGAAGCCTCTGGCTCTGCCTCCCGTGAGCCTGTTTCACCATAAGCTCCCTGCCAGCAAAACTCCCACAACAGAAAACCATCTGGAGAAAAGCCAGGTGGTGGCCTTGACATCATGTCCCAGGCGCTGGGAGGGCTGATACAGAGATCAGGGCAGCTGCAGAACAGCCTGTCCACAGCTGCTGCCCGTGGAGCGAAAAGCCAGGTGGTGGCCTTGACATCATGTCCCAGGCGCTGGGAGGGCTGATACAGAGATCGGGCAGCTGCAGAACAGCCTGTCCACAGCTGCTGCCCGTGGAGCTCACCTGCCACCCAACTGGAAGACGGCTCTTAGAATAATAAAATCAGAGCCTCTTTGAATATAGAACCATTGGCTCTTGGAATCCTAAACTCTTGAGAGCAGGAACCATGGAATCACAGACTCAATCCCAGCACTGGAAGTTACCGTGGAGGTCCTGTCTGCCCACCTAAGCGACTGGTATTTCTTCTGAGGAAGCTGAGGGCACGATGGTGTGGCCACAACACCCTGTGAATGTGGGAGCATGCCCAAGGGGGCAACAGTAAGAAGCCTTTCTGTGGTCTCTAACTTCTGAAATAGTACATGAGGCAAGGAAATGCCCCTTCGTGGTCACTAACCAAGCTACTACTCCCTGGAAATCTCTGGTATTCTTGGACTCTCTTAAAGCTTCACCCTCCATTGGAGAAAATTTGAGGAGAAGGGGAAGGCTCTGAAAACTCCTTAGAATGCTTTCACTACTGCTTCTGGGGATCCAGTCTTACAAACCACCCCTGAGAGAGACAAGAGAAAATGGGAAATTCTTACTTCTCTCCACTTGGACTTTTCTCTATGGACTATTTTAGTTGGCATTTTTGCCCCCTTCCCGCGATTTTTTGGCTTTTATATCTAAAACAGATAAATAAAACCACCTGTTCTATGAACTCCGTACAATCTGAGCTAATTTGGTCCTCTCCTTCCTCCTAGCCATTGCAGACTCTGGCCATAACCCACGAGCATTGGAAAATAACTTGTCGCCCACTCAACTCCCCGTCTCATTCTTAAAAGAAAATATTTATATTATGCCACAGAGAGGGTTTCCATGGCAGTGACGACTGCAACACTGTTGCCTTAGCAACCCCTTGAGTCCATCTTGAATGATTTGAAATCCCTTTCACAGACAAATAAGGAAAATCTGTTGAAAGTGCTATTCTGCTGGTGGGAAGCCCTGAAAGACGGTTTTCTCACCCCCTAGTTCGCCCTCCAACTCCTTGTCCTCAGTCCCTCTAGTGCATCTCCTCCTGTACAATCACACAGGAACTTTCCATATTTGCCGTGCTTCTGAGTGCTTGCCCTTGCCCTTTTCCTAGTGATTAGACTCTGATCCACCGTGGAGATGCTGCCCAGAGCTATGCAAAGGGTTAAGGATTGGCATGCAAAGCCTTGCCAAAGATAACAGGAGGCAGAATAAATACACAGATCATCTTTTTATAGAGCCTTGCTGCTCACCCCTGGAGACTGGGTGCACATTTTTCTCTGTCAGCCCAAAAGCAGCTCTGAGGGGAGAGTCTTGCAGCAAAGACTAGTCTTTCCTGAGATAGGACGTTGGGACTGCAGAGAAATCCTGCAGTGAAAAGGAGCATGCGAGCATTGCATGAGTAAGTGCCTTTTCTACCATAACACACGTGTGTACACCTGTAAAAATGTCATCATCATCCTTGACAACATTATTATTAGCACTGGACACACTCAACTATAGACCCCATCCCCAGGGCTCCCCTTATGCAAAACCTTTTTACTGGAGAGGGTGCCCCAGCAAGCTGATTAAATCAATAAACATGACCTCTCTGGGAAGCAGAGACTTTTTCCCCAGAGGAAATATCTTCAGTGCAATTCATGCCCATCTCTGGAGTCTTCTTTGCCTTTTTCCTTACTAAAAAGCAGTTAGAGGCCGGCCCGTGGCTCACTTGGTAGAGTGCGGTGCTCATAACACCAGGGTCATGGGTTCGGATCCTATATAGGGATGACTGGTTTGATCACTGGCTGAGCGTGGTGCTGACAACACTAGGCCAAGGGTTGAGATCCCCTTACCAGTCATCTTTTAAAAAAAAAAAAGCAGCTAGTAATGCTGACCTGTTTTCTTTCACTCTTCCACCTGCTTCCAACTGACATGGAGAAAACTTTCTGAGAGAGGAAGAGAGCAGTTTAAATCATTTTTATCTTTTTACCAGTTTGATATGAGACTAGAAGAAATGCAAAACATCATGGGGAAAAAAAGAAAAAAAAAAGGAGGGGGTAGTGGGGAAGAGAAGTAAATACTGCTTCAG
This sequence comes from Galeopterus variegatus, assembly GCF_000696425.1. Lineage (NCBI taxonomy): Eukaryota > Metazoa > Chordata > Mammalia > Dermoptera > Cynocephalidae > Galeopterus > Galeopterus variegatus. Next base: position 13,137 of record NW_007729004.1, on the reverse strand, counting down.
AAGGAAGCTGAAATACCTCTTTACCAAAGCCCTTCCTGCAAAGTATAATGTCTACAAATGTCACTTCGGACTTATTCAGACTTTTGACCTGAGAGGCAGGATGGTGCAGAAGTTATGAGATGAGCTTTGGAGTCAGGTAGAGCTAAGTTCAGAGCCTGGCTCTGACACACACCACCTTCATGACCATGGCAGGTTACTTGATCTCTCTAAGCCTCAGTTTCTTTCTCTATAAATTGGGAGAAGCAATATCTACATCGTAGGGCTGTGTGATGGTTGGTTTTATATATCACTTTGGCTAGGTTATAATACCCACCTATTTAGTCAAACACTAGTCTAGGTGTTTCTGTGAAGGTATTTTATAGATGTGGTTAACATTGGCAATCAGATGACTTTAAGTTAAAGAGGTTACTCTGGATAATGTGTGTGGTCCTCATCCAATCAGTTGAAGGCCTTGAGAACAAAAACTGAGGTTTCCTGAAGAAATTCTGCTTCAAGATTGTAGCATTAACTCATGTCTGAGCTTCCACCTGCCAGTATGCCCTGTGAATTTTGGTCCTGTCAGCCCCCACAATTGCATGAGAAAATTCCTTAAAATAAATCTGTCTCTCTCTCAATATATATATATAACACGTATTATATATATTCTCTTTCTCTGGAGAACTCTGACTGATGCAGACTGTTTGGGGGCTGAGATAACACATGGGACTAGACATGTAGCTGAGCCTGCCCCAGCAGCCTGTGTACGGGAATGGTCCAATTGAGAGACCACATTTTGCCTGCACATCCTCTCTTGCCTGCTGGCCATGGCTGATTACTCCTGACCTGAAGGCAACCAATCAGTGTGTCCTGATGTGATCCAAAAGGATAAGCCAGGCCAATTTATTTTCTTTTCTTAGGACCCTGAACAGAAACTGAAGAAAGAATTCACCAGTTGGTAGAAGACAAGTCAGGCCAATGGTGGATCAATTAAAAAGGCACATCACTGGCACACAGAATAAGACTTGTCTTACCTAGCCCACACGGTGTTCTGCATTTTTGTGATTCTGTTACCAGTCTTTAAAAATGGTAGATTTCCCATAAAATCCCAGCTGTCTGGCTTCTTTGAACAAGCCAGAAGCTCTGTATTATGGGGTCTACATGCCTGTCCTCAGCTGGAGCTAGGGTGCTGTGGCGGTCTGCTTTCTACAGGCCCTGTGTTTTCCCATCCACCAGCCTCCATGTCCTAGTATGCTCCATCTGGCCAGCCTGACACTTAGGTTACCTGCCTGGCACATGTAGTCACTGGTGTGTGCTGGTATAAGTATTGGTGCTTGCAACCCCTGAATTGGAGGAAAAGTCACTAAATAACTGCTTCTCAGATACTGCAGTTGCCTTGAATCCAGAGCCGGAATTATGGAGCAAACCTTAATATGGTTTCTGTTCCTAGATTTCCTTGGGACTCCCCTTAATCATCTACATGGAGCCTTACTATAATTACTCTTTATTCAAACTAGTTTGAATGGGTCTTTATTCCTTGCAATAGAAAAAGACCCATGTATACAGGAGTGCTAATGAAAACTCTCCCCTTCTCTTCCCAAGTCTCTTTTCAGAGTTTGTACAGTGAGCTGCTATCTAAGGAGGACTCCAGAGAACACTGGCTGATGATTGGTAACTGCAGCCCCCAGGGATTAGCTGGGCATCAGGAACCAGGCCTGGGCCCACTTTTGCCAGGGGAGATGCAAGGATGAGAGCTGCAGCAGGCTGGCTCATGGGCCAACAGTTTGATGAATACCAAAGCAATGCCACTGAGGCCAGGAGGCGGCAAGGTGTAGACTGGTCCTTTGGATACCTAGGGAAGCCAAAGGTGGTATCCAGCAGGACTCTGGGGAAGCTGATCCACATGAGCAATTGGAATGGACCTTAGCCCTAGCCTTTGGAGGCCCCCAGCTGTACTGTGGGAGGGGTCCTGAGGCAGCTAGAACTGCGGGTTGTGGGAATTGAGGAGTTCTGGACAGAGGCTATTTATCAACCAGTATGGAAGTATATAACATGCTAACCACTGGTGTGGTTGAACCTGTGACTGTCAGGCTTTAACTCACAGAATAATCATTCATGAAGACGACATTATGGATATTGAGGCCTTGTTGTTTCCAGTTTGCTGTGAGTGCAGCATTGGCACCTTAATGGGTTAATACTGGCACAGCCCTGAGAATCTTCCTGTACCATGAACAGGGATCTCTAGAAACTCTGCTTTGGTGAGGATTTTATTTCAGGGATGTGTGTGAGCTCCAGGGGATTGCAGTCTGTTATCACTGACTCCCAGGTACTCTGGATATGAGCCACAGATCTTCATGGACAGGGAGGTCTTTATCTTGCCTTCTAGGTATAGGCTGATGGTGTTGTGTGGATCAGATGTCAGCAAGGTGGAGGAACAGGACTTTCCAGTGCTAGTCCTCCTGTAGAAACATCAATCTGAAAAATTATCCATGCATGAAAATACTTCAAAAGAGCTAAGGCAACCAGGTGAGAGATTACAGCATCTGGGTGTAGCACAGAAATAAGAAAAGACGTATCGAACAGGGTAGGAAGGACAGTTTTACATTATCTGTGTCACCCTTACCCCCAACCCCCCTCAGCACAGTACCCAGAGAGACACCCTCCATGTGGAGGAAGGGAGGAAAGTGAACACCTGGCTTTGTCTTTGGCCTTAATACCAGTACCCCATCCCCACCCCTGCAGTAAAACCCAGCATCGGGCGGGCCCCATGGCGCCACACTCCAGGCTGGTACTCACAGACCAAGCTTCCAGTTTCCCTAGAGCCTAGTGGTATCCCTCAGCCTGCATGGTGGAAGGTCTCCAGGCCCACCTACTGCCAGACCAATCTCAGGGACCCTGAGCTTTGGGCCCGCCCCAGTGACAGGCCAGCTCCCACAAATTCAGTCTCCTGGCCTGCCTCAGGGCCGGGCTGGCCCAAGCAGACCCAGGTACCAGACTGTCCCAGCACCAGGCTGGCCTCACAGCCTTAGTCATCAGGCCAACACCTGTGGACCCAGTCTCCAGGCCAGCCCCTGTAGACATAGGCTCCAGACCCACCCCAGGTTCCAAACCAACCTAGAGCCAGTTCACACAGCCCCAGTGCCAAGCTAGCATGCATTAACATAGGCTCTGGGCCTACCCAGTGCCAGGCCAGTCACTATGGCCTCACTCCAGCAGACCCAGGGTCCAGGCCCATATCAGTAACCCCAGTGTTGGGCCAGCCCCCACAGAATCAGGCTCCAGGACCACCCTTGTGTATCCAGGTTTAGGCCAGCCCTTGTGGACCTGGGCTAGCTTCCAGGTCAGCACCTATACACCCAGGCTCAAAACCAGCTCTTATGTCTCCAGGCACCAGGCCAGCACCTGTGATCCCAGGCTCCATACTGGCCCTCATGGCCCTAGGTCCCATGCCTACCCCAGCACCAGGTCAGCCCTTGGCTCCCAACCAGTCTCAATGGCCCTAGACTCCAGTGGACCCAGGGTCTAGGCCTGCTCCAGCAGAACCAGAGTGCAGGGCCATCGCAGTAGAACCTAGTGCCAGGCTGGCCCCCATAAACTGAGGCTTCAGACCACGCCTACAGACCCAAGACCCAGGCTTGCCCCTGTGGACTCAAGCTCAATGCCCACCCTAGCACCAGGTCAGCCCTGTTGAGCCATGCTTCAGGTAGGCTCCCACAGACCCATGGGCCAGGCCTGCCTGTCTGAGGACTCCAGCAGCAAGCTTGCCCGTGTACCATGCCAGAAAGCCTGCACAGAATCTCTGGACAAGCTGACTGGTGGAGAGCTTTCACAGACAAAGCCAGTCTGCAAAGACTGGAATAAGTTCCTATTTTAAGTGTGCAGACACCAACACATGGTCACAAGGATCAAGAACAAGGGAAACATGAAATCACCAAGGAACCAAAGTAAAGCACCAGTAACTAATCCTAAAGAAATGGAGATGTATGAACTGCCTGACATAGAATTAAAAAATTGTTTTAAAGAAGCACCGCAAACTTTAAGAAAACACAGAGAAACAATTCAACAAAATCAGGAAAACAGTAAATGAACAAAATAAAAATTTAACAGACAGATTGAAATTTTAGATATAAGTCAGTGCAGCTGAGATTCATGTAGGCCTGACCTACACCCTGGGCTTGGGGGTGAGAGTGAGATTCCTTGTACTAACTTCTTGATGCATTTTGATGGTGGAAAGTGCCTCAATGTTAAGTGTTAAAATCAATAGCTGGAGTAAAGAGGATGGTTATCTGAGAAAGTAGGAAAATAGGACTGTTTTCTTGACATTTTCCATGTTTGAATAAATGGTAAACCACCTTGTGTACCTGAGTTGCATCTCTCTTATTTGAAAACAAGTTTGAAAAATTTAGATTTTCTGAATCTAAAATTCCTTTCAGGGTAGAGAATTTGGAGAAAACACAAACGAATAAAGAAGAAACTAAATATTAACATTACTGCAAAGTTGTAAAGTGTATTGCAGCATTGAGCTGTTGATTGATTCCTCTCAGGTCAATCCTAGAGCTAGGCATTTAGAGCGGGGGAGTGGCTCAGTCTTAGGTAAAACCAAGTGTGAATCTTTTACCTATGTAGCCAGCTACAGACTCCATTTGCAGCATTGAGCTGTTGATTGATTCCTCTCAGGTCAATCCTAGAGCTAGGCATTTAGAGCTGGGGGAGTGGCTCAGTCTTAGGTAAAACCAAGTGTGAATCTTTTACCTATGTAGCCAGCTACAGACTCCATGGACTTAGGTTATCCTGTGAACATTCTCTAGCATCCCTCATGTACCCAGGGTCTGTTCTAAGCTATGGAATAATAGCCCCCATTCCTGAAGGCAATAATTACCTTCTCTTACAAAACTGCAGAACTGACTTAGCAGCCAGATAAATCCCTAAATTCCCTTCTAATATTGCCTTAAATCAAGCATATTCTTTTAGGAAGCCACCTCTACCTTCCCCACAAGCAGCTGTAGTTAATTCCCTCTACATGGTTTCAAACAACATACTCCCAAAGTGAAAGACTCTTTGTAAATCAGAATGGCCACAGTGTATGTCTGTGAAGTCAATCCAAGTCTGCAGAAGGCTGATTGCCTCTCTCCCAGCCCACACTTCTGACTGGTTTCTCTCCCTGCACTCACGCGGGAAGACCTCAGGACTTCCCCTTGCCACCTTCCTCTGCCAGCCCCAACAGCACATTTCAGGTCGGCTGTTTCAGCACATGTTTGTACAGGACTAGGTGTCATGTGCTAAGACAAGGTTAAGAGACACTGCTTTAAATAAGCTGCTCATAACAAATAGTGGATCTCCCAGGAGAACATCTTCTTTTTCCTATATGCCAATGGCCCCAGAGTCAGTCTCTAGCCAAAATAAATTTCCACAAGCTCTGCTTAAGCCTGCAAATTAATTACTTCTGACAACAAACCTTTATTAAGCACCTGTCATGTACCAGATCCTGTATAGGTATGGTGGAGGACACCAGCTGATTAAGACAGTGTCTACCATCAATGAGTCATAGGGCTTCAGAATGTGAGAGCTGGAAAGGGTGGGAGACCATAGGTTCCAACCTCTCAGTATACTGGGGAAGAAAATGAGACCCAGTGTGGGGACATATCTTATTTCTCCAGGGTTCCACAGTCAGTGTCAGAGCCAGATCTAGAACCCAGTTGTAGAGAAAATATAGGAAAATGGTCAGGGCCCCTCAGGTGTTCAAAATCTTGCTGAGCATTTGATGTAAATATGCACGTGTACCCAGGTGTTCCTTGGCTATTTAATATAATTGTGTATGTGCAACCAGGTGTCCTGGGTTATATGCTTAAGTATAAAGGACGAGTGGCTCTGATCCATGGGCCCTCTCCCACCCCCAGGATTCCCCTAGGGGGGCCACAGGGAGGCCACTACTGCCGATGGAGGCTGTTGCTGCCAGTGCCCCTGGGATGCCCCAAGAGACCACTGCTGCTGCTTCTGCTGCTACTGCTGCTAAGGACAGAGCTTCTGTCATTTGCCAGTGGCTCCCAGGATCTTTCCCAATTACCTACGGTGGACCTGCATGTGAAAGGTCTATGACCCAGTCTGTACAATGGGTTCAAAGGGTGTCTGAGCCCTAGCCCTGACAATACAAATGGAAACTTAGTGTAACTAAAATAGTGAAACATTTTGGCTTCAGTTACGAAATACCTAGCCATACAATTAGCATAGCTATTGCTGTAGCTTTACAATTGGCATAGTTGGCAGTATTCCGGGCAGGTAAAAGAACCCGGCAACTGGCGTAGTCGTTGCAGGATTCCAGACAGGTAAAAGAGCCCAGCAATTGGCATCATGGATAGGATACCAAGTAGGTAAAGAAGCAGAAAGCCCCTTGGGAGGGAGAGGAAATGTGGCTACCCTTGGGTATGTGGTGCCTGGTGGCCGCTTTCCTGTTGAGTGGGTCTGGCTGTTGCTCACTGTGCTGCTAGCCAACATGGACCAGAAACATCACAAAGCATCACAGTTTTGAGATTTGCAACAGAAAGTAGACAGGTTGGAAATGCAAGTACACGCTCTGGAGGCTGAAATCACTCCTGCTTCCAACACTGAAGACATATGACAAACCCGATGGTTAGTTGGGGGAAACTGTGTGTCTCCTGGCATGACCTGCTCATTAGAAAGTGAAGCATGAGCCAGTCTATGGGACTGGGCAGACTGGAAGGCAACCCACAGGTGACCCAATTCACTACCTATGTCCCATATACCCAGGTCGAATTGGTTGGTTTGGGGAAACAGTAAAGCAGCAGAAACAGAGAGCCCCTGGCTGCTGCAGCTATGGGACCTGGGGTGGATGGTGTGACATGCTCTGGAGATGGTGTAGTAAATGCATGTCATGTTTGTCTGGAGGCAGATACCACTTAAAACCAAGAAGGTGGATGGCATACTGTGCTCTGGAGAGGTAGTAAATGCATGCAGCATTTGTCTGAAGGCAAATGGCTTTCTGGGTGCCACTTAAACCTGAGAAGGCTCAGAGCGTGCCACTCAAACCTGATGGCTCACTGGGTGCTGTATAAACCCAAGAAAAGAGTGCCACATGCAGATGGGCAGATGACCTGAGGATGGGTGCCCCTGCAGAATTTCATGTCTTCACCTGGTGAAAAGGTGAAAAAGTTAGCCTCTGTTACTATGTGCCTGTCTCTGTGGCAGCAGTTGCAGAACAGCCACAGATATGCATAGGGGCCGGGCAGCCACTCCTTGATGAAATGTGTGAATGCAGCTGTTCAAACTGCAAACACTGAACTGCCCAAGACTGTGAGTGAATGGTAGGCATATGCCAAGCTGATTGTAATTCAGGAGGCGAGGATAGGGCGGCTAGATGCTAATAGCCAAGACAATGGGAGAAAGGCCCTGAGGGCATTTTAGAAGTTTGGAAGAGAGCCTCTCACATCACAGAACCTGAGGCCTAGGAGAACTGAGTTTCTCCAGAAGGCAGACCTGGGGCACTGCTGCCCTTGGGAAACTGCTCCCTGCATCTCAGCCACTCTGGCTGGAGTGGCCCTGCCTCGGGTGACCCCAAGTGTGGTTCGTGCAGCAGCTCCAGCAAGCTGGAAACCTCGGTTGCATTCGTGTTGTGAGAGCAGTGGAGGCATACCAGCCTCCACCCAGATTGCAGAAGATGTATAGAAGTCAGAGACCTGCTGCAGGGGTAGAGCCACTGTGGAGGTCATCTGTAGAGCACTGTGGAGCAGAAAAGTGGGGTTGGAGCCCCCACAGAGAACCCCTATTGAGGAAATGTCTAGTGGAGCCAGGACAGCAGGGCTGCCACCAGGAGCCCAGAACTGTGGGGCTGCTGGCGATGTGCAACACCAGCCTGGAAAAGCCACAGGCACCAGGGCAGCTCAATGGACTACACCTGGCAGAGCTGTAAGCATGGGGCTGCCCAGTGCTTTGGGGCCCAGATGCCCCATTGTGCTTAACGTCTGCCCCGTTGGGTTTCGGATATGTTTGGGGCCTGTTTTTCCTTTCTATTCCTCCCTTTTGGAATGGGAATGTGTACCCAATGTCTGTCCCACCACTGTATCTTGGAAGTAGATAAACTTGTTCTTGATTTTTTTACAGGCATATAGCTGAAAGGAGTTTTGTCTTTAGTCTCAGATGAGACTTTGGACTTTTGAGTTGGTGTTGCAACAAGCTAAAGACTGTTGGGAATGTTGGGATGGAATAGGATATGTGAATGCAAGGGTCAGTTATCCTCACTAAGGGAACATCGCGGAAGATTCTGAACAAGTAGATCGTACGGCAAGGGACCCTGAAGGGGTAGATTGTAGGGAAAATATAGGAAAATGGTCAAGGCCACTCATATGTTTAGAATCTTGCTGAGCATTTGATGTAAATATGCGTGTGTGCCCAGGTGTTCCTTGGTTATTGTCTAATGTAATTGCGTATGTGCAACCAGGTGTCCTGGGTTATGGGCTTAAGTATAAAGGATGAGTGGCTCTGATCCATGGGGACCCCAATCCCGTCAAGGCCACTCATATGTTTAGAATCTTGCTGAGCATTTGATGTAAATATGCGTGTGTGCCCAGGTGTTCCTTGGTTATTGTCTAATGTAATTGCGTATGTGCAACCAGGTGTCCTGGGTTATGGACTTAAGTATAAAGGATGAGTGGCTCTGATCCATGGGGACCCCAATCCTGGGATGCCCCCCGGGGGGTGGGCCACAGAGAGGCCACTACTGCTGCTGGAGGCTGTTGCTGCCAGTGCCCCTGGGATGCCCCGAGAGGCCACCACCGCTGCTACTTCTGCTACTACTACTGCCGCTGCTGAGGATGGAGCTAATTACCTAGCATGGACCTGCATGTGAGGGGTCTGTGACCCAGTCTGTACTATGGGTTTGAAGGGTGTCTGAACCCTAGCCCTGACAATACAGATGGACACTTAGTATAACTAAAATAATGAAACGTTTTGACTTTAGTTATGAAATGTCTAGCCATACAATTAGTGTAGCTATTGATGTAGGTTTATGCCAGTTCTCTGGATGCTTTGGCCAAGTCCATTCCATCATGAAGAATAGTTAGAGCAGAGGGACCAATGAGGTTTTCAGGCAAATGACCTAAATGAGTGAAGTTGGCTAAGCAGGGACTGTGTTGAATGGGAGAGCACAGACCCCCATAAAGGCAACCCTATATCACAACCTTGCACAACTCATCCAGCCTGCCAAAGTGGGCCAGAGGAGGGTGGATAAAGTAAGGCTAAGGCCAGTCCCTTAGCTCTGCTTGGTCAAGCACCCTAGTAACTGAAGTTTGTTTAACTTCATTTGCATGGCTTAGCCAAGGGGCTCAATGTTAATGGGCATAATTGTCTGGTGGGTATTTTAAAATGTGGATTCCTGTACCCTACCTAGAGATTCTGAGTGGAACCTAATATGACTGACCCTCAGGCCAGTGAAAGCCACTGGGGAGGGGACAGAACTGAGCTGGTCCCTGAGAGACTTGGAATCTGGAGCTTGCTGAGTGAACCATGATTCCATTCGCTACCCCAAGTTTAGTTACATAAGGAGGTTAGATGGGATAACCCCAGTGGATCCTCCAGATCTGCCATCCCAGGATGTCATTTGATGAGTTCAATACACTCAGACCCCTTGGCTTGGCTGAGTGGACAGACACAGAGGGACTGGGGGCATTAGCCACACTTAGACCCACCTGCACTGGGCTCCTTGGACAATACTCTCTCCTGCAGACAAACTTTTCCCCTTTGAGCCTCAAGGTACCACAGAGAGGCGAAAGGCTTTGAAGTTGGATCTGAGTTCCAATACTCTGCCACTTTGCAGCTGGAGGTAATCCGAGTGAGTTAACTTCTCTGAGCCTTGGTGTTTCCTCATCTGAAAAAACAAAATGAGAATGATCAAGCTCACCTGCAGGGTTGCAGTAAGAATGAATCTGATTGCACACATGAAAGTGCCTGGCACTTGAAGGGGCTCAGTAACCCTCGCCCTTCCCTTCTCTCCCTCCAGCTCCTTCTTGCTGCCCTCCTCTGCTTGGGGGAAGGTGTCGCTACCTAGTCTCTCCTGCTTAAGAGCCATCAAGATGGAACGAAGGTTGGGGGAGGACTCCTTCCCTCTTTAGCATTATTGAAAAATATTCAAAGGAAACATTTATACCAAAAGCAACTCTGGGGAAACAAAGGAGAATGAACAAAGCCAATATAAATCCATAAAATGAAATGCAGATTATAGCTCCTACAAGATCCTCTGATAAAACCCCCACAGTTCCCAGGGACAATGGGGCCTGTCCCCAGCAGAAAATTGAAGCCCTGTGCCTCCCAGGGGGCATCCTCTGCCTCTGGGCTGTTTTCTCGGCTGAGGAGGGTAGGAGGTGTTGTGAGTTGGAGGCACAGAGAGCACTCCAACTTGCCCCCATAATAAGCCTTGCAGCTCCTCTGTAGCTCTGGCCCAATGCATACTTCCCCTTGCCATACCCCCACCCCACTGGTGGCCCCTACAAAGGATAAAACCACAGCCCTACCCAAGCAAGCAGAGCTGCATGAGCTGCACAAAGCCTGTCATGACTATGGGCTCAGGGGAGACTTCCACTCAGGTGGGTGTTGGACAAACAGCAGGAGTAAGAGGGCTGACACCACTGCCCTTTCTGCATCTGGGCTAGGTCCTGCAGCGTAGGCTGCTGGAGATATTGAAGGACAGAGAACAAGAGCAGCAGGACCCAATCCTGGAATCTCACAGCTCACAGTCCACCACCCATACCCAGCTCTGGGGTGGGAGGCTTTAAGGGTAGGCCCTGTGCAGCTGCCACCACAAGGGCAGGGCTGATCAAACCATAGGCCTGTCATGAGCTTGGGACAGCTGAAAGTGAACCCCAACCTACTGCTCACTAGGACTGAAGAAACAGTGAGAGCCTCACTTTCTGAAAGCTTGCAGACCAGAGAAGCAGGAGCCACGCCACAACACAGGCTGCCTTTTCTGGCACAGTAGGGGCTAAGTAAGCTCTCTTGGCCTGAGGCCTCAGGATGGTGGCCAGGATCTGCTCAGGGACCTGGAAAACTTGCCAATGAGCGATTTAAGGAGCTGAGGATGGAGACCCCTGGGTCACTGTCACCACGACCAGATGGACTCTGGACTTCCCAGCTTCAGAAACTAATTGGCTGGAGATTGAGATGATAAGGAACCCACATTCTAAATTTGAGCCAGTTGTTAAGCAAGGTCATTATTAAATGTTAAAGTTAAAATTAAAATACATTAAGGAGCAAGATGGCGACGGGTCTGGAGTGAGCATGCCAGAGGACAGAGAGAGCCTGTGAAGTGTGCGCTGTGCTGCCAGAGTACTATTTGCATTTCCAAGAGCAACAAAAAACAAATAAATCACTGATCAACTAATCTACAATAGGAGCTGAAAGCAGCAGTCTCGAGGTTTTAGGGCCGATGCAAAAGAAGATTCCTGAGAGCGCCGCAACAGCGGGAGACCGAGCAGCCCAAGGCAACAAAGGCCAGGAAAGACGGCAGCGGCGACGCAGAGACGGAGAGGAAGGCGCGGGACCGGCCCAGCTCTGGGAGCTTTGTGAGTGACCCCCAGCCCAGCCCTGCTTGGGGGGCAAAGGCCCACCCGGCCCCCGCTTACCATACCAGGTTAGGCGCCGGCATCACCGCTGCCTCCATTTTCTCCAGGGGGAGCGGAGCCGGCCGGCTCAGATCGGGCAAGCCAGCCA
>NW_007729004.1:0-597 GCF_000696425.1 Galeopterus variegatus | reverse complement strand
GGGGTGCCCCCGAGCCCACTTGATCCTGCCAGAGAGCTGGCCTGAGGGCGCCGAGCCGGCTCACGCCAGGGGGATTCCAAGAGGAACTGTGTGCTGTGGGATCCTCCCCCGGGGGGCTCACGCCCTGGTGTGGGAGATAACTCAACCACACAGGGGGCCGCAATACCGGGAGGAAGGTGGGAGGCCCACAGAGGACCTTGACCAGGGCTGCAGGAACACCCACAGTGTCTGTGGCGGAGGCCTGAGACCCCTTTGGGGCCGGGTGGGACTGAGAGACGAGGATTGCAGAAGACACGCCCCAGCCCTGTACTGAGCGCACAAAGAGGGGAGGGGTCCGGCAAAGGAGGAGGAGTCTCGGAAAAAAAGACGCACCCTCCGGGAGGCCCCATCGTGTGCTCACAGAGAGGGAAAACACCTGGATAGCGAGGCAGAGACTTACAGATCTCACACACCCTGTTGGGCCGGCAGGACAGAATCCAGCTGCCAGGGCCAGAACTCAAGGATCAGGGAGAACTCCCAGAGCTGGCCAGGGAGGGAACTTCTTGGTAAGGCCCAAGTCCCAAGGCAAACACACATATAGAACACTAAGGGCCATCT
>NW_007729003.1:259698-263935 GCF_000696425.1 Galeopterus variegatus | reverse complement strand
TAAATATTGTTAAGTGAGAAAGATGCAGAATAAGTTGTACAGATATAGAAATAGTTATATAGAGAGAGATATATAGAATGCTAACTCTCTTAGAACCAACCTAAATGCCCATCGATGAACAACTGGATAAGGAAAATGTAGGATATATACACAGTGGAGTACTACTCACCATAAAAAATAATGAAATTCTGCCATTCACAGCAGTACAAATGAACTTAGAGAAGGTTATGTTAAGTGAAATAAGCCAGGCACAGAAAGAGAAATACCGCATGTCCTCACTCATAAGTGGGAGGTAAAAAATTAAACAAGTAAATAAAAAAAGAAAGAAAGATACAACAGTCACAATACTTCATTGCACTTTCAGAAGAAGAGAACAGAACTGAGGCTGTCAGAGGTGAGAAAGGGAGGAGGGATTAGCAAAAAATTGGTAAAGGGCCACAAAAAATGATTACATTGTATAATGTTGAATATACTAATTATCCTGATTTGAGGATCACATAATGCATACAGGTATCAATATTCAATGCTGTACCCCACAGATATGTACAATCAATTACACTTCAATAATAATTTTAAGGCCAGACACAGAAAAAGAAACACCACATGTACTCACTTAATAAGTGGGAGCAAAGAAAGAAAGAAGGAAAGATGGAAGGAAGGAAGGAAAGAGATAAAGAAAGAAAGGAAAGAAGGAAGGAAGGAAAGAGATAAAGAAAGAAAGGAAAGAAGGAAGGAAGGAAAAGAAAGAAAGACAGACAATAATACATTAAACTTTCAGAATGAGAGAACAGAACTGTGGTGACTGGAGGTGGGAAAGGGGACGGAGGGGTAAAGGAGAAATGGGTTAATGGACACAAGGAATGATTATGTTTTGTAATGATGCATATGCTAATTACCTTGATTTGATAATCACACATCATACACAGGTATAGATATTCAACTCTGTACCCCACAAATATGTATAGTCAATTACATTTCAATAAAAAAACCCAGCTAACTCTCATATAAGAAAAGGAGAAATAAGAATATATGTTTGTATCTGTGTAAAGAAACAGAGAATACACCAGAAACTAGTTATTATGGGGGATGAGACAGGATAGAGACTAACAGAAGTGGAAGGAAGACTTTCCCTGGAGCTAGGGTCTCTCATTGGAATGTGTTTTATAAAGGAAAATCTATGGCCACACAACACAGGGCCATCTCTTGTAGGGCTGCCACCAGCCTATACCATGTCTTGACATAAAAAGTGCCCTTCCTCTGGTGGACACAGACCTGTGCCAGAGGCCTCCTTCCTCTACTGAAAGACTTGAATTTTGGGTGGTGTTGAGAATTGCACATGGGTCTCTATGATTGAAAACAATGTCATAAAAAGTGGCATGCTTTGGGAGGCACCTAGAAAGGACAAATGAGGATGATGACTGGGGGATAATGCTGTTAGGGAGGTGACAGGGCAGGCAATGTGGCATGCTGTGGTATTAGCATGGCATGGCATGCTGCAGTATGGCATGACGTGTATGTGGTGTGTGCACTGCACTGTGCTGTGTTGTGGCATATGACAAGGCAGGTGGTACAGTGCAGAAGGACATAGTGTGGGGTGTGGTGTCATGTGCTTTGGGTGTGCTTTCTACTCTGTTGTAGAAAAATCACAGGCATCAGAGGACTTGGGTTGGACATTCCCAACAAATTGCCTTCAATAAGTCATTGAACTCTTAGGAAACCCTAGTTTCCTTATTTGCAGAAGGAAGATAACAACAACAGCTGACATTTGAAACACACGCTAACTAAGAATGAAATTCTGCCATTCACAGCAGTACAAATGAACTTAGAGAAGGTTATGTTAAGTGAAATAAGCCAGGCACAGAAAGAGAAATACCGCATGTCCTCACTCATAAGTGGGAGGTAAAAAATTAAACAAGTAAATAAAAAAAGAAAGAAAGATACAACAGTCACAATACTTCATTGCACTTTCAGAAGAAGAGAACAGAACTGAGGCTGTCAGAGGTGAGAAAGGGAGGAGGGATTAGCAAAAAATTGGTAAAGGGCCACAAAAAATGATTACATTGTATAATGTTGAATATACTAATTATCCTGATTTGAGGATCACATAATGCATACAGGTATCAATATTCAATGCTGTACCCCACAGATATGTACAATCAATTACACTTCAATAATAATTTTAAGGCCAGACACAGAAAAAGAAACACCACATGTACTCACTTAATAAGTGGGAGCAAAGAAAGAAAGAAGGAAAGATGGAAGGAAGGAAGGAAAGAGATAAAGAAAGAAAGGAAAGAAGGAAGGAAGGAAAAGAAAGAAAGACAGACAATAATACATTAAACTTTCAGAATGAGAGAACAGAACTGTGGTGACTGGAGCTGGGAAAGAGGACGGAGGGGTAAAGGATAAATGGGTTAATGGACACAAGGAATGATTATGTTTTGTAATGATGCATATGCTACTTACCTTGATTTGATAATCACACATCAGACACAGGTATAGATATTCAACTCTGTACCCCACAAATATGTATAGTCAATTACATTTCAATAAAAAAACCCAGCTAACTCTCATATAAGAAAAGGAGAAATAAGAATATATGTTTGTATCTGTGTAAAGAAACAGAGAATACACCAGAAACTAGTTAATATGGGGGATGAGACAGAATAGAGACTAACAGAAGTGGAAGGAAGACTTTCCCTGGAGTTAGGGTCTCTCATTGGAATGTGTTTTATAAAGGAAAATCTATGGCCACACAACACAGGGCCATCTCTTGTAGGGCTGCCACCAGCCTATACCATGTCTTGACAAAAAAAGTGCCCTTCCTCTGGTGGACACAGACCTGTGCCAGAGGCCTCCTTCCTCTACTGAAAGCCTTGAATTTTGGGTGGTGTTGAGAATTGCACATGGGTCTCTATGATTGAAAACAATGTCATAAAAAGTGGCATGCTTTGGGAGGCACCTANACATGGGTCTCTATGATTGAAAACAATGTCATAAAAAGTGGCATGCTTTGGGAGGCACCTAGAAAGGACAAATGAGGATGATGACTGGGGGATAATGCTGTTAGGGAGGTGACATGGCAGGCAATGTGGCATGATGTGGTATTAGCATGGTATGGCATGCTGCAGTATGGCATGACGTGTATGTGGTGTGTGCACTGCACTGTGCTGTGTTGTGGCATATGACAAGGCAGGTGGTACAGTGCAGAAGGACATAGTGTGGGGTGTGGTGTCATGTGCTTTGGGTGTGCTTTCTACTCTGTTGTAGAAAAATCACAGGCATCAGAGGACTTGGGTTGGACATTCCCAACAAATTGCCTTCAATAAGTCATTGAACTCTTAGGAAACCCTAGTTTCCTTATTTGCAGAAGGAAGATAACAACAACAGCTGACATTTGAAACACACGCTAACTGTGTGCTAAATGAGACAATTAAGTGGATTATCTCCTTTCATTGTTAAACAGTCTATTGCCCTCCCCCGCCCTTTTTTTTCATAAGTACATCCATGCTTTTGATGAAGAACTGAAAACTGAAACAGAGAGGTTAAGAAATTTGCTATTAGGAACACTGCCAGAAATGGCAGAATCAGAACTCGGATTTAGGCCTATCTGACTCCAAAGCTGATGCTATTAGCACTATTCTTGAAATCACTATGAGAATTAAAGGAGACTAAATGATCTGTGGCAGGCTTCTTAAGGAAAGTTAGATGAATTTGAGTTTGGAGTCACATCACAGCTAATGAGACAATAAAGAAGAAATCATCTCTGCAAAAATGCTGCAAAAAGTGGGCTCAATAGCTGATCAATGTTCATTTTTTACATAAATTGTTTATATAAATAGCTTCCCACAATGGTCGTATTCGGGTTTGGGGTTATGTCAAATGAATTTGTGGAGTCTTTTAATTATAGAAAATCACTATAAATTTTTTTTAAAAAATAGAAGTACATAAGTTAAAAAGTGAAAGTCCTATCCCTACCCCCATTCCTCAAAGATAACAGACACTATTTGGGGAGATATAGACATTTTGTTATTTAGGGTACTTCAAAAAGTTCAGGTAAAGATTTGTTTTATCTTTTAATTCTATTTTTCCATGAACTTTTTGAAGCATCCTCATATAAGCGGTTGTGGCAAGAAAGTGTGTACATAGGACTTATGTTTTTCTGAGAGTAAATCGAAGTGAATTTCAAAAACTCATGGGCTGAATACCTTTCTGAGGTACCTGTGTAAAGAAGAAT
>NW_007729003.1:249444-259056 GCF_000696425.1 Galeopterus variegatus | reverse complement strand
AGATTTGTTTTATCTTTTAATTCTATTTTTCCATGAACTTTTTGAAGCATCCTCATATAAGTGGTTGTGGCAAGAAAGTGTGTACATAGGACTTATGTTTTTCTGAGAGTAAATCAAAGTGAATTTCAAAAACTCATGGGCTGAATACCTTTCTGAGGTACCTGTGTAAAGAAGAATGCTTTTATTCTGGAATGTAATTATTGTTAGCTACCATTTTGCCATTATACAGTATATGCCTTTGTCCTCAAGTTTTCCAAATCTAACTCACTGTATCTCATAATCTGCTATTCACGAAATATTTGAAATTTAATTATGTGTTTTGAGCATTCCTAATTTCAAATGTAACCTCATGTTGGAACGCAGGATATAAAAATACAAACAGATGAATGACATCTTGGGACAAATTAGCATGAACCTGGAATTCAGGACACATCACTTGGTAGACCCAAAGGCAAACCCTTTGCCTTTAAGCAACACACACACACACACATACACACACACACATACACACACACACACACACACACTCACTTACATGCACTCAAGATCAAAATATAGGTGGCAAATTCATTCTACTAGGTATACAGAAAATGAGCCCCAGAGGTAGCCATACTAATCAAGGAAAGTGACAAGAAAGATTAATGCCCTTTATCAACACTGCATTGGTTTTGCTCTTCCAAGCTGTCTGATCTATGGGCTGAGATAAACTGTGAACTGTGCGTTTAAAGCAGGACAATAACTCAGCCATAGCCGTTGATGTGACAGAGTTTGGGAACATTAATCCAAGTGGCTCTGAGTACTCAGTCAAGATGCTACATCAAGATTTTTTTTTTCCCCCATTTTCTTTTCTTTTATCCCCAGGGGGAAAAAAAGGGTAATAACTTAAAAACAATAAATTTAATACATGCACAATTTCTGATATTAATGCAAAATTCCAATTAACTGCACATTTAAGGGGTAATTAAAATATTGCATTCTCCTACTGTAACCTACCTACATGAGGATCAATAAAAATACATTGTGTTTTAGGAATTTGGAGAAGGGTTGCTATTGTGAAGAAAGTGAGACTTGCACTGGGGCTTTAAAAATCCGTATGATTTTAGACAGGCAGAGGGAAGCAGCAGGAAGTCATTTTAGGGGCAGAACTTAGCAAAGGTGAAGGCAAAGTTATGGGTAGGAAGGAATCCCTGACTCCAACAGGAGAGCTTGGGAAGCAATGGAAACCCAGGCCACAGAAGCGGCCAGGATTATAAAGCCAGTATGAAGGTATTAGAAACTGATTGTTTTAGAGCATAGAAGTGACTTGAACGATTAGTTTAATAATAACTTCTCACAATTGTAGCATTCAGGTTTGGGGGCCAGGCCAAATGAATTTGTGGGTTTTTTAAAATTATAAATGATTAGTATAATTGTTTTTAAAATAGAAGTAAAAAAGTAGAAGTCCCTATCCTTACCCCCATTCCTCAGAAATAAAACAGATACTATTTGGGAAGTTGTAGACATTTTATGATTTCCTATATGAATGGGATCATTATCTTTAAATTTTGCTTTTTACCTCCAATACTATGCCAGGGTCATACTTCCAATTATTTATGTAGAATTCTACCTTATATTTTTAAAAGTCAATTTTCCGTAAAATGCATATTGTAAAATTCATTTAAGCATCCCCCTTCTGTTGGACATTTATGCTGTTACCAATTCTTTTGCTATTATAAATAATGCAGCAATGAACATCCTTGGAGTACATAACTTTTTGATGAGACCCTTGAGGCTCAAAGATGTTAATATTTTAAAATGTCTTTTTACTTTACTACATATATTTTAAAATGGCCTAGTAAAATACTCTTTGTGTCAAACCTGTATGTCAAACTGGAAAAACTAGGAGAAAACATAGCACAGCTACAGCAGGATTCAACAGTACAGAAGCTAAGAAAAAGAGTGATTCAAGTAGATGCTATAAAAATCTAGTGAACATCCACCATGACTTGCATTTAAGTATAGACTGGAGCTCTAGGCTCCACAAATAGGGCAACTCTCAAAGAAACTGGAGAATATCTGTTCAAATGAAAGTCCTTTCTGATTCAAGTAGATGCTATAAAAATCTAGTGAACATCCACCATGACTTGCATTTAAGTATAGCCTGGAGCTCTAGGCTCCACAAATAGGGCAACTCTCAAAGAAACTGGAGAAGATCTGTTCAAATGAAAGTCCTTTTACTGCAAAGTGTCTGGTTAGGAAAGTTTCACAGAATTGGAGAGATTTGAGCTCAATCTTGAAGGATGTGGAGAATTTATATAGGCAAAAGTCTGGGTAATGAATTTCCAAGTTTTGGAAGTGTTGATGCTTTGATGTTCAGCCAAACAAATTCAGATAGTTATTTGAATTTCTATATATTCCCTCAAAACTTTGGATACCATCTCACAGTCATCCTTTTTGAGTAGTCTGAAATGAATCTGTCATTTATGAGGACAAAATAGATGTCATAAACTAGCTAGTATGAGAATAGTTAAAATGGTCTGAGTAAAACCATGAATATATAACTTGCAAAGAATACTGCATTTCTTTGTTCTATAACTTTTCATAAAATGTGAGCAGAAGCCAAAACCAAATGTGTCCTGGAAAGGAACCAGAAACCAATTACTATGTCAATAATTCAGTATGAGCATTAAATTCTCATGTTTTTTTAAAAAACTCCTAAAAATAATCTGCAGGACATTATCTCTGGCCTCTGATCTAATCTTGACTCCTAAAGATTGTGCTTTGTTCTAGCTGAAGACAGAGTGAACCACAAACAAAGGTCAATTCCACTTTTTAAAAATCTGGTTAACAATTAGCTGGAATTTCATGTCCCTCAGCACAAAGTGGTTTTCAAAATAAATGCTTCTTGAAAAGAGTAGTTAGAAAGAAAATGGAGAATCAATTTTTCCTAAGTGTTTAGAAACAGGCCAGAGTCGATATAAATGTTCTGTTTTATCTTTGTTCTTATTATTTTTGCTCCATACTCACATATATTATTTAACAATTTTTTTTTTGGCTCTACCAGTGGGTTTTGTCCTTTTTTGTGTTTTTGTGGTAGCGATTATTGTTTTTTGGATTCCAGATGCTCTTATGTTTTGGGAAGAAACCAAGGGTTAAAACAGAGCAATTCAGATGCCTGTCAGCTGCCAGTCATTGTTTGTCAGGTGACCCAGAGAGATCTGATTTTTGAAAACGATAGGTTGAGGTAATTCTTCAACTGTAAATGCCTCAGAATTTTTCTCCAAATGGCAAGATAATAGTTCCAATATTATTTCTTAACATATTTTTATATCCTAAATATGAATCTTTTCTTCCTGACTAGAAGAAATGGAAGGAAACAGCATTCATTGATCACTCGGGATGTTCCAGTCACCATGCTAGGTGTCTGAAGTCTCAGTCATGCCAGTCAGTAAATAAGTGAAGACTGTAAAATAGGTATTTGGTAACACCATAAGAATTATGAAGACAAGCTAAACCTAATAGTGATATAGTAAACTTGATGGTTTTCAGTGTTTAATTATTTAACTTCATTCTTCCAATATGTCAGTAGGCACTAAGTGCCTACTATGTGTTGGTATTTATCCTAGTTTCTTATAACAGTAAATGAGACAGATATACAGTTTCTGACCCTATGAAGGACAGAATCAAACAACAAACAAACAAAATACAACTGTGCAGGCATGACAGAGACTGCTAATTGTCCCCCAGTCTTCATTCTGTCCTTCTTCTCCTTGCAATAGCCGCCCCATCCCTGCCAAGGAATTTGAGCATGTAGCCACCCAGCTAAAGACTACACTTCCCAACCTCCCCCTAGGTGTGGACACATGACTGAGATCTGAACATAAGTGGTGTGTGCTGCTTCTGAATCACATCCTTAAAGAAGAAACTGGTTGCCCTCCACTCTTTCTTAGCCCGTCCCATGAGCTAGACCCTGGACATGGTCATGTTGAACCAGATTTAATAAGGCAGATGAAGGCAACACCTGAGGGGGTGATAAGCAGTGAGACAGAAGAAATCTGGAGACCTGGATGAGCTCGTGGGACAGAGCTTTCCTGACTACTCACCTACCTACAGACTAAGAGACAAATTTCTAACGTGCTTGAGTCACTCTATTTTGGTATTTCTTTGTTATGGCAGCTTAGCCTACACCATAACCAATACAACATACAGATAAAACAACTGACAATTATAATAGGTGCTCTGAAGGAAATATACAAGTGGATAAGAGAAAGAATAAAAGGTTATCAGTGGGAAGGGGTGGGTTACTTTAGGTGAGATGCTCAGGCCTCTCTAAGGGGGCTTAACTGCTGAGACCTACAGGATGAAAAGAGGCAATATGCAACTTTTTAATTTCCCTATAGTGCCTTTCTTTAGTTCTTTCTCCCTCCTTATGTTTTGGTTGCTTTGTTCTTCATACCCCTGCTATGTATGGGCCTGTTTGCAAATACTATACACCTGTATAAAATCCTTGGGACAGGCCCAATTACTGGAGTATTTGATCTCTCTGATTATGCCATAGTCATTGCCTTATGTGAAAAGCTACATCATCAGTTAACCAGTGAGTGACAAACTTTATTGAACAGTTATCTATCTTGCACTGTAGTCACAGTAGACTGGGAGATACTTGAAGGCAAGAATGGTCCTATCTCTGTATCCTTAGCACAGTACTTAGCACTTAATAAGAGTTCAGTACATTTTATTTTATTTTATTTTATTTTTATTCTTTTCTTGAAATGAAAGGTTGCACATATATTTATGTTTTTAAGAAGCAGATTTTTAAAAAATTAATTAATTATTTTTTTGTAATATTCTAAAATGTTGTAGAGCAGTTGGGGGTGGGGGAGAAGGAAATGGGAAGGAAAGGGAGTGGGGGGAGGGGATAGGGAAGAGGGAGGGAGGGTATGGCACACAGCTGGCTTCTTCACTGGCCTGGCTGCAGAGAGTGGGGGAGGCATGACCAAGGCCCACAGTCCCCCCCCATTCTGGCTCATATGGCTGCAGCTCAGTTGTCATCACTGGGTTGGATACAAGCACTGGGGGGACATGGCTGAGGCCCTTGGCACCACACCCATGCCCCAGCTCAAGAGCCTGGGAGGTTTCTGGCAACAGCTGGGTCATTGCTGGGTTAGATGCAGATGTCAGGGGGGGTATGGCTAAAGTATTCGGGCCCCCCTGGCTGCATATATATTTAAATTAAACATACATTTCTCTATTTTTCATGGTTTTATTATTTATTTATTTATTTATTTATGTTTTATTTTTGGTCACCAAAAAAACAAGTCTTAATACATTTAAAAAGACTAACATCATACAAAATATGTTCTCTGACCACAATTACAGAAATTAGACAGTACTTTGAGATAAAAACAAAGTGAAACATATCAAAATTTATAGGATGCAGGGCTCATGCAGTGCTTAGAGGAAAATTTATGCTTATAAACACCTATATTAAAAATAAGAAAAATCTCAAATCAGTAATGTAAACGTCTACCTGAAGAAAATAGAAAAAGAAGAGCAAACTAAACCAAAAGCAAATATAAGTAGGAAATAACAAAGATTGCAACAGAAATATATGAAACAGGTAATTAAAAGACAATAGAGAAAATCAACAAAACCAAAAGTTGATTCTTTAAAAAGATCAACAAAATTTGCAAACCTTTATCTAGACTGACCAAGAAAAAAAGAGTGAAGACTGAAATTACTAAAATCAGAAATAAAGCAGGGGCATTATTACATTGTCATTATGGTTTTTTGTAGTGGTGAGATTTAGTTTCTTTGTCTTTCTTATTTGCATTTTTGCTCTACCAGTGGGTTTTGTCCTTTTTTGTGCATTTGTGGTAGTGATTATTGTTTTTTGGATTCCAGATGCAGGACTTTCTTGAGAATTTCCTGTAGGGCTGGTTGTATGGTGGTGAGATCCCACAGTTTTCATTTGTCTGAAAAATACTCTATTTTTCCCTCAGTGCATTTGTGGTAGTGATTATTGTTTTTTGGATTCCAGATGCAGGACTTTCTTGAGAATTTCTTGTAGGGCTGGTTGTATGGTGGTGAGATCCCACAGTTTTCATTTGTCTGAAAAATACTCTATTTTTCCTTCAGTTCTGAAGGATAGCCTTACTGGGTATAATATTCTTGGCTGGCAGTTTTTTTCTTTTAGTATTTTGAATACATCATCCATTTCCTTCTGGTCTGTAGAGCTTCCATTAAGAAGTCTGCTGTTAGTCTGATAGGGGCTCCCTTACAGGTGATTTGACACTTTCCTCTTGCTTCTTTTATGATTCTCTCTTTGTGTTTGCACTTTGCTAGTTTGACTATAATGAGTCTTGGAGAAGATCTCTTTGGGTTGAATCTGTTTGAGAATCTTTGGGTCTCCTGAGTCTAACAGTCGATGTCTTTCCTTATACCTGAGAAGTCTTCCATTACTATTTCATTGAACAAGTTTTCCACGCCTTTTCCTTTCTTCTCCCTTTCTGGAACACCCACTACTTGAATGTTTGTGCACTTAAGGTTGTCTGCTAGTTCTCTTAGATTTTCTTCATTTTTCTAAATTCTTTTTTCCTTTTTTTGTCTACCTGGGTTATTTCGAAAAGACTATCTTTGGGACCAGAAATTCTTTCTTCTGCTTTCTCTAGACTGCTGCTAAAGCTCTCCACTGTGCTTTTTATTTCATTGAGTGAATCTTTCAGTTCCATGAGTTCTGCTATATTTTTTTAAGGTATTAATCCTTTTGCAAATTTCCTCCTTCATGTCCTGGATTTTTTTTCTCATTTCATTATGTTGTCTAACTGAGTCTTCTCCTACCTCAGTGAGTTTCCTTAAGATGGTTGCTCAGAATTCCTTTTCATTCATTTCAAGGGTTTCCTACTCTATGGGGTCTGGTATTTGAAAATTACTGTATTCTTTTGGTGGTGTCATATTTTCTTGGGTTTTCATGTTTCTAGTATCTGTACATTGATGTCTGGTCATCGGATAGAGCAGTTGCTTCTTCTATTACTCTGGAGTGGGCTTTGATGAGAGAGACATCCTCTTCTTTTTCTGGTCTCCACTGGTGACATTCCTTATGTCAATGCAGTCAAGTGTATGGCAGGCCACCTGCATGGTGGCTGTGGCTATTGCTGCAGCACTGAGCCACTTTTGTAGCAGCCATGGCTGTGGCAGTGGTTATGGTGGGCTACATGCACAGAAGTGGTGTTTTCAGCATGCTCTTTTGCTTGCTTCCAGGCAGTGGGTGATGCCCTCAACTCCTTCCCAGGACTCCAGGCATGCCCTCTTGCCTGCTTCTGGGTGGAGGGAGATGCCCTTGGCTCCTGTCATTTTATTGAATAAGTTTGCAAAGTAGAACTTGCAAAATGCTTGAAAAAAGTCCCCTACTAATGACTTTATCTTTCTACAGACTTTCTTTGGCAACACAAAGATAGGACCTCGTAGCAGTTCTATCTTTCAAGACAGCTCTTCTAAAAATGTGGTAATGGTCCAGTGACTGAAATTGGGATTTGGATCATCTGTCATGCCTTGCTTGGGCCAGATGACTACAGGTAAGTGAGGAGTGGCCCTACTCCTAGTATGTTGTATGCATCATAGTTATTGATTTGGTCTGTTGTTGCCACAGAGCCCTGGATTCTGTTTAAAGGGCCAAAC
The DNA here is from genome assembly GCF_000696425.1 of Galeopterus variegatus. Taxonomy (NCBI): domain Eukaryota; kingdom Metazoa; phylum Chordata; class Mammalia; order Dermoptera; family Cynocephalidae; genus Galeopterus; species Galeopterus variegatus. The sequence goes on along the minus strand of NW_007729003.1, from coordinate 251,400 downwards.
ATTCCCAACACCCTCACTCCCCACCCCAGTTTCTACCCTATCAATGACTCGGGGATGAAAGGAGGGGAGCTTAGCCATGTGATGAGTGTATTAAGGTCTGGAGTATTGTCACTAACATGCTATTATGTTTCTGTTCCCCCTTTCACTTAAATCCATGTGTTTCTTTGTTTAAAAAAATCATACCAGCTAATAATAGAATCACAATAGCTGGATTTATTTAACTTTCCTTTGTGCTAAACACTCTGCTAATAGTTGTACATGCATTAACTCATTTAAGCTCTATAACTATCCTATGAGGTAGGCACTATTATGATTCCCATTTTATAGATGAGAAAACTGAGAATTAAAGAAAGTAGGTGACTTGAACAAGGTAGTACATTTTTAGGGTGACCGATCATCTCAGTTTTCCCAGGACCAAGAGGATTTCCAGGATGTAGGAATTTCAGTGCCAAAACTGGGAGTGTCTGGACAAACTGGGATGAGTTAGTCATCCACTAAGTAGCTGAAGAAGAATTTGAGGCTAGGTCATTAAATTCTAAAGCAGATGCTCTTAAACATTATGTTATACTGTTTGATTTTCTGTAAGTGTTCATTACTAAAAAGAATGCAAGTTCTCTCTAGGGTATCTAGCAAATGTTAAATGAAAACAGTAATAGCCAGCAAATCTTCTACATGAGGTCATGCCATTCTGCATGGCAATCTCCATTAGGGTGTTTTTCAAAATACTGTTAATATATGCACTTTAGGCAAGATACTTTTTGATTTGGTGCCTGAATAAAGTCAGTATTAACGCATAGCAAGCATTTGGCTCAGGCCTTAAAGTGCTTGCTGTATAATATGAACATGAATATGAAAAAATTCACTACTAAGCCTCATTATAAGTGAAATACATTTTCTGTGGACACTTTCTCCAGCAATTAATTATTTTGCCTCTAGAATTCCAGAATAATTGATGAGAACTGTGCTGGGAATCCTGAAGGAGCAAGCCCTGCTCCTTGCAGAACTGGGGCCACAGAGGAAGAAGCCGTGGAAGAAACTGAGGAAGAAGCTAAGAAAGTAGATGCTGAAATGCAGTGTTACAAGATATGTCATGCAGATTTTGTTTTGCATTAAGATTAAACTGAAACAGAATTGAGATGAATGGGTTATTTTGCTTTGTCTTTATCATACAATAGTGTACATAATCTCTACAACATCAGTAGCCTCCATGCCTTTTGGCTGGGTCAGAGATAAAATCCAGTTGAAATCATCATATGGTCACTGGGAGCCCATCTGCAAAGGACATTGCATTAATAAACACTTCTCATGATTCCAAGGTGAGTAAAATAGTCTGTTGCCCTCCAGGAGTTTACAGTACATTGACAACAGCTATAATGAAAGGTAATAAACAGAAAATTCAGGGAGGAGAAAGGGCTGTGGGAATAGAGGGAAGGGAGCATCCTTTCTGACTTGTGGGACACAGAGGATTTTCCCAGAGGAGTCAGTGTTTCTGTGGATGGGCAGAACGGCAAAAGGAGGAGATAAGGAGACCCACCCTTCCCAGGAAGAGAACAAGTAATGAGCAAAGCCATGGGAAAGTCTGAGTCTTAAGAAAAAGAAGACTGGCAGAACGGCAAAAGGAGGAGATAAGGAGACCCACCCTTCCCAGGAAGAGAACAAGTAATGAACAAAGCCATGGGAAAGTCTGAGTCTTAAGAAAAAGAAGACTGCCTGGTGTGATTGATGCTACGTATAGGAACACAAAATAAATTAACAAACCAGAAGCTGAAAATAACATAGAACTAGTATTTCAGAGATTAATGCATGATTTCATTTTTTTTTTTTTTTAGAAGTATGGGCTTTGGAATGCATCAGATGTGTAATAAGGCAAGTTCAATATTCTTAGAACTCTACTCATTTCTGTAGTTCTTTTCCAGAATTTATCATTTATCATTGAGAACCTCAATGGTATGGCCA
>NW_007729003.1:248670-249434 GCF_000696425.1 Galeopterus variegatus | reverse complement strand
TATTTTCATAACCCAGAAATTTATTGTAATTAATATTGATAAGGACAACTACAGGTATTCAAAAATGAAAATAAAGACTTAAATTTTCAAACCAGTCTCATTTCCCTGAAGGCTTTGCTAGCCTTGAATATTTTATTTAAGAATTGTATAATGACATGAGCTTTCCTTCCTATACTGAAGTCATCCATCATCAATCCAATCGGCATTTTGAATATTTCTCTAATAGCTGTGATGGATTTGTGATGACCCCTTGACATTCTCATTCCCCAGCTGACATTTTGGTTCCGTATTTGTGAAAATGGTTGGGTGAGAGCAGTGAGCCACCTGTGGCTGTGGAATCAATCAAAACCTCAGGCCTCAACAGGGGTCACCAGCAGACTTCTCACCAAGTGGGTTGACTGAGAATAAGCAAGAGTTGCTGGTAAACCCATCAGTCTGAACTATGTGCAAGAAAGAAGTGCAAGCATTGCTTTGGAAGGGCCAAGTTGACTCCTTAACTTTTACAAAATCAAAGCCTAAATGCATCTGTGAGCACCATGGAGGTATGTGAATCATAAGCATTCATAAAATGTCACGCCTAATTTAAGCCTTATCATCAAACAGTATTTATTAAACACCCACATCCTGTATGTGAAGCATATTAGTAACTGAATACTTTATCTTTAGCCATGAAAATGCTTCAAAATAAAATGCCCAATGGCTGCTGGAGGTCATAAAGACATTCTTTCACAGCAAATATACCCACCATAAATTTTAAATAAACC
>NW_007729003.1:246669-248294 GCF_000696425.1 Galeopterus variegatus | reverse complement strand
TGCAAAAGTGATTTATAATCCATAAAACACTCTACAGATTATTATAATTAGGCTCTGAAGGGTTGGTTTCTTTCAGCCTCTGCAGTTTTAGTTGTGTGGCCTGCTGTTTTAGCTGTGTCAACATGGGCAAAATTGAGAGCTGAAGTAATTAGGCAAATAATTCAGGCCAAAAATATGACTGAGAAAAGCTATTTGGCAGTCTCGCTCTACTCTGATCAATGTCAGCTCATAATAATCCAATTCTTTGTGTTTTTTCCCCAAAGGCCTCTAACAAAAACACGTGAAGTCAATGAAAGTCAAGTAATTTTCATTTGGAATCTCATATTTCTATTTGTACTCTTAACATACTTCTGAATAAACCACGATCAAAATGGATAAATCTGGTCATAGTAGTTCATCACCACCATAGTTGAAATTTGAGGAGAGTTCTGATAAAATCAGCCAAGAGTTAACTTACAAAGCATCCGAAAACATCTCCACATGGAGACCACGTTATCGGAAGTCACTGCTCTGAGATATTTTCTTGATAATCAAAGTACCATCTTTTTCTCTTAACTAAAGAGGCAAAGACAGACAAGTAACCACTTCTATAACANAAAAATAATACTATATCATGTAATTTACTATTGTGGTTTCAAGAATAAATAAGGAAGTATCACATATCTATTATGTATATTCTGATGGCAAAAGCTAATTTCTGATACATAAATCAACACAAAAAAGAGAGAACCCACTTGAAACCAATAACATTCAATTACAGATTATAAATATTCACATATTTGAATTAAGCCTTTAAATATCTTGTGGAAGCTGTATTTTCATAATTGAGTATCATATGTAGTTTTTCCACCAAGAGTCTCCTGAAGACTGTCCCCACCTGAGTTACCAACTCACACCTCTATGTCTAAGATTTAATGGGGTCAAGAACATACAGTTAAAAGTGTGTCAGTGCACTGTCATTTCTCAATTATGCAAAGGCTGATTTATCTTGGCTTTTCACTTACTGTCTTTCTTCTTCCTTCTATCCTGCTTTTGAACAGCTCATTAATTATCTTACCCTAGAGAAGAAGAAGGAAAAAGGCAAGAGATCGGAAAAGAAATAAATATTCAGCCCATCCTCTGGTTCTTCACCTTTGGCACTTTTAGAAAGGGATACCACGATAGGATGATAGAATGTAGTGACTGAAATGACAATTTTAGCTTATCTGAACATTTCATTTATACATGTCTGCTTTCCTCCCTTTTGTCTGAGTAAAACAGTTTACTGTTATTTCTCTATTATTGAAATATTAGGATAAACCTGCATCCATGTTTGCTAAATAGATGTCAAATTTACAAATCTTGGGAAGTACCCACACTATGGTAAAAGAGTATCTATAGTGAACTGCCAGTTCAACTTAAATAAATGAGATGTTTTAAATACATAAGCAGCAACATTTATAGATAATGCAACTGCTGAGTTATTGATGGCACAGCTCTTTAATTTTCTATGGCAAAAAAGGTGAGTTTCTTACTAAATTGTCTTTAAAAATTGCTGGAATTTTTTCCCCACAAAACATTCTGCATCCCACTTGGTAGAGTGTGGAATCAACTCTGAATTTAAAAGTCTGCAAAAGTGATTTATA
>NW_007729003.1:237487-245614 GCF_000696425.1 Galeopterus variegatus | reverse complement strand
TTCCTAGGTGGGACATGTGACTAGTTCTGGCAGAAGTGATGTGTGTCACCACTAGGATGAAGTGGTTAAGAGGAGAGTACATCAGTCATTTCTCATCTTCTGTCTACTGGCTGAATGTCTCTGTCCCACGTAACTGTGCAAACCTCATATTAAGGATGGTAGGAGCCTCGGTCCTTGAATCACGGTTTGAGGGTAGCTGCCTGCTGGCTAGGAACACACATTTTAGACCTTACATGAGTGAGAAAAACACCTCTACTATGTTTGAGCAATTATACATTTTTGGCTTTGTTTTGTTGCACTCTATTTTTTAATAGCTAGAATTATTCTAACATAGACAGATCCTTTCCCAGCATTTCGAACATTATGCATCTCTCTTGGAGGCTTTCTTCACTAGATAATGATGGTGATGATAGCTAATACTTATGAACTGCTTACTGTGTGTCAAACACTGTTCTAAACCCTCTACTGGTATCAACTCAGTCCCTATAACAATCCCATGAGATAGGAGCTCATTATTGCCATTTTATGGATGAGAAAATTGAGGCACAATGAGATTAGGATCACACAGTTATAAAAATTGAATTGAAATACAAGGTGTGCATCTGCAGACGAAAAATAAGACACTTTGAACTGTGTATCTTATATGACAAATACCAGGTTTCTCTATTTCAATGTATATTTGAATACATTCTGCAGATAGGGAATAAAAATTATGGGCTGGTAGTCGTCAGGTTTATTAAAAAGACCACTCATTCATAGAACAACAAGTTGTCTCTAATAGCTGAAATAAAGAAGAGAAACCATTTGAAGTCTAAACTGTTCCTCTCACAACCAGAAACAAGAAGTTTTAAATTGGGAATAGCAGAGATCAATCAATATAAGTAATATCCAATAATATAAAAATAAAATAAATCTGACTTAATAAGATGCCATATTATAATCGAGTTTAGGTGATTTCTATCACTTTCCTTTTTATTCTTCGGTCAAAAGACTATTGTGTCTTTGAGAATAAATACCCTTGGGGGGAGGGGGAAGAGGGAGGGAGGAAAAGGAGGAATTGATAAAGGAACATGAAAATAAAGTACATTGTATTTTGTTAAATTAAAATTTTAAAAAATAATAAATAAATAAAAGAGAATAAATACCTTGTGCCCACACTCATGGAAACATGGAAGAGGGAGGGAGGAAAAGGAGGAATTGATAAAGGAACATGAAAATAAAGTACATTGTATATTGTTAAATTAAAATTTTAAAAAATAATAAATAAATAAAAGAGAATAAATACCTTGTGCCCACACTCATGGAAACATATCAGGATGTTGTAGGCCATTGTTCTTTCCTCTCCTTGTTTCCGACAAGGTCCATAAAACAGGAATTTCCTTCATCTTGGAAGTGTGAGGAGGGGTGTGTGGGGGAGGGGGACGTTTAGCCTTTGTCTCCACCTCGTTTACTCTCGCCTAGGAGAAGAGGCTGAGCCTTTCTCTGCTGGCTGGGGCTGAGGAGCTTCAGTCTGCCCTCCCCGTGGCCTGCCTCTCACCCTCTCTGACACTCCTTTGGAGCTGCACACCTCTCCTTCCCTTCATCCATTAGGAGGCTCTGCTGGGACTGGCCAGAAAATTCATTTCAAGAGGAGGAGTAAGAAGCCCATTTACCACCACAAGTCCAGGCTGTGCCCTCCAACCCAAGTTTACCAGAAAGAAAGCAGCAATGTAGGCTCAAATACAACTGGACTGGTTCAGAACTCAGAGGGAAAGGCCTAATTGGCACCCTGAAACACCCAAGATATCTAAATTATTTATGGGGTTTTATGTACCTCCTGCACTAAGAATAATCCACCTGCCATTGCCAATGGACTACAGTAAGTTCATCATGGGGTGACATGCCCTTCACCCAGGAAGGCTGAACATGTCAGCCCAGGCAAACCTGGTCCTTCAGGCATGAAAGCTCAGTAAGGGGGCTCTGCCCATGTAGCAAAAGAGCATGCAGACTCTACCTTGCTCACTGCTTTGTCTGATACTGCGTGATTGCAGGAGAGCAAACGCTGCACATCATCATCGCAGGCATGGTGGTTCATCAGCTTCTCTTGGGTTAGAAGCACACTCTAAAATCCTTGGGAATCTGTTCACTTTTCGTGTTTGCTGGTTTATTTGTCTTTCATCTTGTCCCACAGACTTTTCACCCCTCAGTACTTTCTCTTCTCCCAGTAATAGTAATTCACCAATTGGAAATAGACCATGTTATACTTGCTAGAGCTGCAACAGTGAGCCTACATACCATTTTAGCAATAGCTCCTTTTACGTTTGTGACAACCCTGTGGCTTTGTTTTCTAAACGCCATTCTATTACGACTGATGCCTACTGCTGGCTCTTTCTTCTCTTTGGCCATTATCTTAGTGGGTCTCCTTTCAAACAATCTCCTTCTGGAACAAAACAGAAGTCTGTGATGACTTCTTCAGTTCAGCTGAAATTTTAATGCTGGGCTCTGAATCCCAGTTATAAGGACCAGAACTAGGACAATAGTAGTGGAGATGGAGAGAAATAGATCTGGGAGATGTTAAAGAAATTTATACCCATTGGGTGTGAAAGCTGAGGGTGAGGGAGGTGTCTGGAGTGATCCCTGGGTATGGCCAATAGGGTGGATGGAAACGTAACTTTCTTTCATACAAAAACAGAGGTTTGGGAACACGGGGAGTAAATTCTATTTGAGGTCCATTGCATTTGAGCTGCTTGGGAAACATAAGAGTGGAGCTGCCCATTGGACTAGAGAAATGAACGTGGGAAACTTCAGTGTAATGTTGGTAGGTGGAACCACAGCTGTGAACGAGGTCATGGGGAAATGCTGAGGAGAGAAACCACAATTCAGGGGTAGACTAAGGAGCTGGAGCCAGCAAAGGAGGCTGGCTCCTTTAATAAATATCATTAGTTCCACAAAATAAAAATTCCCAACATTTTTATTCTAAACAATAGAGAATGAAAAACTATTTCTAACATATAAGGAAAATCATACTCTTCTGACACATTCCATTCCATTTCTGAGCAGTTGCATGGGGTTTTCGCACATTCTTACCAGGCCGCTTAGTGATTATGAGACTTTCCCCAACCTTTTTTAGAGAACCTGGGCCAGCTCTGTGCATACACATTTAAACTGTCTATATGCTGCTCAGTTCTTTAATTGTTGCTCATAACTAACCTCATTGCTTTTCTTCTTCCACCTACCTCCACCCTGCAGTCTCAGAGGAGACCATTAGACAAAGATGTTAAGTGAGCTAGCAAGGATTGCATCACTAGTCAATAGCAGGGCAGAAATTTAAACCCAGAACCACCGAGTTTTTCTTCCTACACTTAAGTTATATCAGAACTTGAAAGAAAAATGCATAGATAACTCTGCACTAATTGGTATTTTCCTGCATATTCTGGCCTTGATCCTTCATTCTCACTGTGTGCCAGACACTGCATAAGCACTGAGGATGAAAGAGGAAAAGGCAGGTCTTTGTCCTCAAGGAAATCCCAGGCTGGTGGGAAGCTGGACTGGTAGACAGTTAGAAGACACTGTGATCTGTGCCATGAAAGAGGTCTTTTGGGTAACACAAAAGGGAAAGAGGGAGTGCCAAATTCCTTCCTGAGGTCTGGAGAGGGTTCAGAGGAGACACGATGCTTGTATGGAAACCTAATTTTCTTAGTGTATAAATAGCCATAAAAACAAAGAAATCCAAACTAATGAAAGAGAATATATGACCAATATTAACAAAACTTAACATCATCTTGGATTTATATCCAATTGTCATGAAACTGAGAGAAAGCTAAGGGGGAAGAAAAACCACTTAACAGGAGGAAGCATTATCTAATGGTGCCAACCACCCAGAAGGAAATCAAAGCTGGTGGTTATCAAAGTCAACAGAAAATATGAAGCAGAACCATTTTAAGTGAATGCAGAAGCTATGAAAAGTGAGAGTCAAGATTTACAGCAGATCTCAGATCTCACACACTTCAATTTTTTTTTTTCCTGTTTAAGGGCAAACTATTTCTATTTGTTTCTTCTTGTTGCTTCTTACAAATAAAGGACTGAAGAGACTGTGGATTGCCACAACATAAAATTGTTTTGGTAGCAGTGGATCCAGTTTTATCATAAAGAGCAAGGTAGATACAGGAAGGTGTTGCAATATCATTAGTTCCACAAACATTTATTCACTGCACCTACATCTTGTAACAGCAATAGATATGAAGTTAGGGGTGGAGGCACTTGTCTTGGAAGTAGAGTGGAAGCTTCTCAAACTCTGATTCCAGCTCCCTTTTCCTTATAGTACCATTTCCCATTTCTCCAGGGCATAGTGACTGCACAGAAGCAATAGATATGAAGTTAGGGGTGGAGGCACTTGTCTTGGAAGTAGAGTGGAAGCTTCTCAAAGTCTGATTCCAGCTCCCTTTTCCTTATAGTACCATTTCCCATTTCTCCAGGGCATAGTGACTGCACAGAAAGCAGGTTTACTAGTATGTAATAATACATGCTAATTACATCATAATAATGAACAGATCCTTTACTTCTGCCATTTCATTTAGTGCCCCAATGACCCTGTGGAGCTGGCGTCTTACCCACATTTTGCACATTAGGAAACAGAAGTGTCTGGACCGAGGTCACATGGACAGGATGGAGGCTGGGATCTGAACCTAGGTCTCCCTAATTTCAGAGCCCATTCTTCCCATCACGTGGCTGCCTCCCTTCTATTTGTTCACTGAATGGAAGATCAGAGTGGAACTCTTGGACCATTTTCTTTTTGAAAAAAAATAACTTATTACAGACTTTAAAATCTTTATAGAAACAAAAATCTCCAAAATGTTAATCATTGTTTATGTTCCTGCTATTGTTCTGTTCCGATTGTTGTTGCTGTATATACTGATGCTTTACTTAGCTCTAACTGGGATATAATTTTGAGTTTCTGTTTTTTCTACTCAATGTTATTTTACAACCAGCCCCACATTCTGACTTGGTTCACAACACTTGTCATTTTAATGGCCATAAAATATTCCATTCTGGCCATTATTTGTTTTCCTTACAAATAACTGTGAATAGTTTTCATATACCCTTCTTCCCATATATTATTATTATTTGCCATTGATGCCTTTACAAATTATAAGAATTTCTGAAGTGATTATAACTTAAAATTTTCTTGTACATTGAGTTCCTTGGGTAAATGATTTATTAATGTTGCAAAAATGTTGAAGTGAGTAGGTTAGATAAGAATTACCTAAAAAATATAATAACAGATAGTTTATAAAATATACCTGGAATGAAAGATAAACACTTTGTAAAGATATGATGCTATGGTCTAAATGTTTGTGTCCCTGCCTACCCCCAAATTCATATGTTGAAATTCTAACCCCCAAGGTGATGGGACTAGGTGATTAGATCAGTAGAGCAGAGCCCTCATGAATGGGATTAATGCCTTTATAAAAGAGACTGCAGAGAGCTAGCTAGTCTCTTCTACCATGTGAGGACACATTGAGAAGTCACCATCTATGAAACCAGGAAACAGGCCCTCACCAAGCCAAATACCTAATCTGCCTTGATCTTGGACCTCCCAGTCTCTGGAATTGTGAGATATTATTTTCTATTATTTATAAGGTACCCAGTTTATGGCATTTTGTTATAGATGCCTGAATGGACTTAGACATAGGAAAAAGGAGTATAACAGACCCACAGGAAAGAAATGAGGGTCGTGAAAATATTGTTATTGGAAGATAGCCACCCAGCAACACTATTCAACAAAATCTATCAGGGAAGGAGAAATTAGATTTGCATTTCAATCCTCTTGTTTTGGACTTTTCTTTTACAATGAAAAGTAGCTAGGAGCAAAAATTAAAATTAAAAAGATTAAATAACTTTCTATAAGTCTAGACAGTGCACTTTCCCCCTGGGATGACAAAGCTAGAAACATCTTAAAGCACCAATAAAACTTCACAGCACACAGTTGCAGGAATGGAAAGAAGTTGTTGGCTTTTTGTCCCAAGTCTCTTACCTAAATTAATTATTGAGAGCCAATAAAGAGTCAAAGTGTAATCAAATGGATAAGGTAGAATAATACTTGGTAATGATTTTCTAAGAGGCTATAATGTTTTGGCTTTCTGGACTAGTCCTGATTTAAAGCTGCCCTTTTACTATAAATAATGCACTTCACCAACACCTTTTTAGGAAGCTGGCTACACAAGTATAAGTTACCAAATAGTAGCAGTTACGTGTCAACATAATTCTTCTTTCTATCTCAGTGACGAGTTTCCCTTTTTTCTTGAGGAGAATGATTAATGTAAGTGCTACAAGGGGGAGACGGGACTACTCAGGGCAAAGGTGACCCTGCAGTCTGTGTTGAGTGATCATTCTGTGGATGACTACTGTGACTCCCCACACTGGGCCAAGCATTCTGCACACTTTGCATATTTCATCCCATTTACTCCCCAAACCATCTCACAAGAAAGGCTCTGTTGATCTGAGCTTCCAGATAAAGGAGGCAAGACAGAGAGAGTTTAAGAAAGTTGTCCAGCCCACCGACCCCTGAGCCCCATCCTGATATCTCCAAAGCCTGGCATGGGGGTTCTAAAGCAGGCCAAGTCTGGTGGTGCAGGTATACACGTGGATAGAAAAGCTATTGATTTTTACACACTGGCATTGCTTCTTGCTGAATTCTCTTATTGTTTCAACACATTTTTACATTAATTATCTTGGATTTCTATGCTCACAAGTTTGCCTGCTTTTTGCCGATATTTATAAATCTTTGTCATTCTTTAACAAATTACAAATAAAAGAACAAAAATGCTGATCCAAAAAAAAAAAAAAGGAAAGAAAGTTGTGCAAGGACACAGTTAGTGGCGGAGCTAAGTTTCTAATCCAGATCTTCCTCTTGATCTTTATTTACACTGTGCTACTTCCCTACCTGCCTGTGTATATGGTTTTTTGATCAGTCAGTCACAAACGTCTTCAAGTTTCTATTGTACATGCAATAAGATGGAGAAAAATATAAGCACAGAATTTTGGGTGAGGTGGGGAGTGGAGAGGTAGCCAGGTAAGAAAGCTGCCTATACGGGGCCACACCCATAGGAGAAACGGTCAGAGTGGGGCCTGGATTACATGTAATGCCCCACAAGGCTGGGCACATGAAGGAATGACAGACAGCAGCTGAATTTTGGAAGAGGAGGAGAATGAAATGGCTGGGAAGGTGGAAAAGGGGGAGAGAGGAAGAGTAGGTGAGGTGGTCAGAGCTGTGTGTCGTGGAATATGATTCCTCCGCCTCAGATCCTCTGATTTTCAGCAGAGATTAATCTCACAAACTGCTCTGTGTGTTGGGATTTCTCGTGGAGAGCAGAGAAGGAGCAGCCTCTGGACTCAGAGACGCAATGGAAACAGTAAGGCCAAACCCTCAGCTTTTCCCTATAGAAAAGGGGGAAGTGAGTGGGGCCAGGGGCACCTGAACAGCACAGGGGTATCAAGCACTGAGGGCCATCCCCAAGGACATCGAGGATGTTGTTCCTTCAAGGATCACACAAGAAAAAACAGTCAGTGAAGGTATTTTCCTCACCAGCTAGCAAAACGCAATATAGACCTCTAGGAATTAAAAGTGTAGTATAGACAAACAAAAATAATTAGGTAATGAAATCTTATAATCTTATAATTTTCCAATCTGAGGGCCATAAAATGGTATTTCATGGTTTGAAAGTGCACTTTCCTGGTGTCAAGGCAGGGGCGTGGATCTTTATAAATACTTCTTGGCTGTTTATCATTTCCTTTGTACATTTTCTATGTGGCCATTTATCTTTCTTATATTACTTTGTTGGAACTCATTATGTATTACAATTAGTAATATTATTTTTGTATGTTTTAAAAAGTCTTCTCCATTACCACTTTTTTCAACTTTAATTATGGTATCTTTTGCCATACAGAAGTTTTGAGTTGAATGTGGTCAAATCTGTAGATCTTTGCTGTATGTCTTTCGGGTTTTGTGTATCGTTGGGAAAATATCTGGAAGTATGTGTTAGTATAGTCTTTGAGAAGGGCAATTTACAGTGTTTCTTTTTCAGACTGAAAATTCACTTTGTGAAAAATGTTATTCTCTCTGTGATTATTTTAGTAGAAGGAAACTAT
>NW_007729003.1:230300-237330 GCF_000696425.1 Galeopterus variegatus | reverse complement strand
GAAAATTCACTTTGTGAAAAATGTTATTCTCTCTGTGATTATTTTAGTAGAAGGAAACTATATGCCATATGCAAATTCATATTCCTGCTATAATTAAGTGACTCTTAGTAGCGAGCAGTAAGTAATTAATGATACTTTTGCTTCCATAACTACCAGGGCATCCACTTCAAGGAAGACAGGATGGAAAATAAGAATGGAAACTAGTGAGTTTCCAGAATCTATTTGTTAAGCTATATGGTTCCATTTTGAATCAATATATTTTAATAACAGAAAGTCTTCCTAAACTCCTTGATAGCTTTTGATTTATTTTTGATTATCACCTTTTATTTCCAGTTTGACCCGTTTTCATAAATCCTACAACACTGCAAAGAGTGATCCAGAATCTACCTCACTGGATGAATCCTGGCGGTAATTGCTTCAAACAGAGAGGGGTGTGTGTCTTACAACTGTCAATATCCTGGCTTATGTTCTAAGCAGCTGAGTTTTTACTGATCCTAATGCTGCAAGTATTGCCTTAGACACTTTTTCCATTCACAAAATAATATGTTTTCCAATCATACATGATAATCCAATTCATGAAACTCAACAATGCTAAAGCTGTTTCATCTGAATTCTTTCTGCAACATTGATTTCATTTTTTTCTTCTTAAAAATGTCGCATTTTGCATTATGTGAGTTAATTTTAGTGCCTAATGATATAAGTAATTGCTAAAACGCATAAGAAAAATTATAACAAAACTGAAACTATTCAGATCTGAATGCCAACATAAATTTTCTCATCTGGTACTTTGTCTCTACCTAACTACATTTGTCTCTTTCCCATCTGTTAGGAAACTTATTTAAGCAAATTAACATTTCTCCCAGAATTAATCTGGCTTGCATATCAAATGGCAAATATCTTCATTTGAAGAAACTTTGCATACTCTGTTATTTAGTCCCCACCGCATCCTCTGTGCTATAACTCTTGTTATTCCCATTATAAATATAAAGAAACTGAGACTGCAAAAGGTACGGTAACTTGCTTGAAGTCATAAAGCTCTTAAGTGGTATAGCTGGAATTGCATTCCTCAAGAGCCTGGGTACACTAGGCTTGCGTATCTCCATAGCCCCTGCTCCATCCGAAATATGACACATCGCCCACTCATCCGTGAAGGTTAATATGGTGTTGTTACTTGACTCTGACTCCAGGGTTAGAACCCTCAGTGTTCTCTTTTCAGAGAGAGTATATCTCAGAGAGGTTTGGGCCATTCGTGGAGGCATTTCTTTCCTGTTTTCTCCAAAAGTCTTCCTTGTGCTTTCTCTTTTTTCCCACGAAGCCATAGAAATTTTCCCTTCCAACTAGAAAACAGGAGGGCAAAAAAAGAAGCTCTTTACCTCATCGCTTAGAAGATAGAAAAGCCCATCAGTATCCCACAGAAGTCAATGTTCTAATGAGGACCACAGGCGGTATAGAGTAGAAAAAGGGACCAGCACCTGCTAGATGTTACTAACCCTACCTGTCTCTCTGAGATGGTCCAGTTGAAATCCTGTATCAAACACAAGTCCACTGAAGAAGCAGAGGTTTTGCAGTCAGATAGACCTAGGTTTAAATTCAAGTGGCACTGATTACACTATTATGTGACTTTGGGGACAACATTTTAGAGCCTTTACTCATCTGTAAATTGGAATGACTAGAACCACCTCACATAACTCAGTAAAGGGCAGTCAATATTAGCATTACTACTAGCAGAAGTGCAGGTCTGAGCTTTTCTATCTTTCTTTTATGCAAAGAAATAAATGATACTGAATATACAGTACCTACAACAATGCCTGGCTCATGGACACCCAATAAGCTATAGCCATTATTATTATTAATGTTAGTAGAGAAGATTACAACCTGCCTTGGCAAGGTCCTTTTCAGATTTTGGATTTTAGGGAAAGGCAGGAAGAGTTATGAGAAAGGGTAAGGAGTATAGAATAAAGAGGAAGGAGGGGACAGAAGAAAAAAGACAAAAAGGCAAAAATGTATAATGGAAAATTCAACTTTAGTTTCTATTCAAAGAGTCTGATGAATATGTAGGCTAAACCCTCATTATCAGCATAAACTTCGGGCCAATGATTTCACCTTTACTGTCTGAGCAACATAACCATTGTGAGAAAAAATAGCAACTCCCCTGTGACTGTGTTTTGCTCAGAGTCATCATGTCAGAACTTAGTAACCAAACTGCAGCAAAGTGAGTAATACCAAAAATACACCTTTAAAGTACCCCAAATAATCCTAATTATGATAAAATTGAGCAGCCAGAAATTACTTGGGAAAAGCAATCAAGGGACAGAGAAGTACTGAAGGAACTCCTGCTGTACATGTGCTATTGAAGAGAAATGAACATTAAGTTCAGATGGTCCTCAGCCTATAGAGGGGGTGCATTCCACAAAGACCATTTTCAGTCAGTACTTGGAAGAAGTAGTCATAAATGATGATTTGCTTTGGCCTGGGAAACCTTATTAGACTCACCATGGAGCTGGGCCGTCATCCTATGTGAGTGCTACAGAGGCATAACAGTTGTCAAAAGCTCTGCAGCTGCAGTCAGGCACACCAGGGTTTGAGACTTTGACCTGCCTCGTATTAGACTAGGGTCCTGGACAGCAACCACATCTCTATAATGGTCGTGAAAATAGCACCAGTCTCATAGGTCTGTGTGAGGAGTAACTGAGATGACAGAAGTGCCAGCACAGGGCCATCTCCTTCTCCCCCATCAGCACTTAGTGGACGGCAGTGACTACTGGTATTAGTAGCAGAAGCACAGGACTCAACTTCTCTATCTTTCTTCTGTGCAGCTTTTACCTGCCAGTGTGAAGTCAGAACCAAAGAAAGAGCCATGCACGTGGTAGAAATGTCCTTCCCCAATAGGGAGAAAATAGTTGGGGACCTTGTGGCAAAAGTGGCCAGAACTACAGGGATGGGAGGTAAGGAAGAGGCTGGTGACAGGGCTGGTGCGTCTGGGGTCCCATGTAGACTGGATGATTCATACAACCCTTACACATACACAAGGTTGAAAATGCAAATAAGACAAAAGGCATAAAGGATGAAAAGAAAGATGCTTCCTTCCCCTTCTGACCCCATCGTTCATTCTTGTGTGTCATCAAGAAATTCTTTGATGTACACACTAGCCTCTATACCTTTCTCTATCCCTGCACCTGTGTCTAAACCTCTTACTCGTCATTTATACAAAGGGATTATGCTATATATGACCTTTTTTCCACTAAATATATCTTAGAGCTCATTCACACGTGCAATTTTAGATCTGCTGCATGCTCTGTAATGAGTCATACATATTCCATTACATTAATGTACTTTAATTTTTTAACCTGACTCCTACCAGTGGACATTTAACTTTTCTCAGAATTTTATAATGATACTTCAATAAATATCCTTGTACACATAAGTTGGCATTCTGTAAGTTTATAAAGAAGGTACATTTCCAGCAATGCGACTGCTAAAGAGAATGTGCTTTTTTTTTTTTTTTTTTTTCCTTTTGAGAAACACTACTGAATTTTCCCTTAGGAAAAAAATGCACCAATTTGCACTCCTACCAATAGCAAGAGAGTTCCTGTGCGTTTACCCTGGCCAACACCGAGAATTAGAGAACACTGGAAATGTTGCCATCTGATATGAAAAAAGTAACATTTCATCTTATTTAGCATTTCTTTGATTATGAATGAGATCATCATAATATTTGTTTGTTTTTCATGTTTGCCATTTGTATTTATTTTCCTATGTAATTCCTGTTCATATTCTTTGTCCAGTTTATTTTTTAAAGAATTTGTTCTTTCTTTGGGTCAGTTAAGTCAACTGGCCATTTGTCATATCTTTTTAATACTAATTTGAAATCCTTCATTTTTTAATACCAAGTATTTATATAAATTTGAATTTATAAGACTCTATTCTTTTCAACTAATCTTTCTTTTTCAGCTCTAAGCAGCTTTAGTTATTATAGCTTCATAATATATTTTCTTATCTTGACTAATTCTCATTCCTCTCTCTCTGTAATCTTTGGCTGTTCTTATCAGTTTATTTTTCCAGATGAAATTGATTGTCAATTGGTCAGGTTCCCGAAAAGATACCTTGATTTCTAGTTGGTATTTATTTAGAGATCAATTTAAAGAAAACTAACATCTTTAACGTTTTCCTAGTCAAGAATAAGGTACAAATATATATATCTCTTTGCTTTTATGTCCTTTGGTAGGTTTTTACTTTTACAAAAGCTTTTCGTATATTGTGCATTATTGTTAATTTACCTACATATTTTTATTATTTGATTATTATTATAAATGGGATCTCTTCTTCCTTCGTATTTTCTATTATTTATGTCTTTAACTTAATTATGCAACCAGCCACCTTACCATGTTCTTTTTCCATTTTGAAAGTTTTTTTTAGTTTCATTCTCTCAGGTTTTCTTGATACACTGTACTTTGCCTCCCCCTTTCTAGCACTGTTTATTTCTTTCTTTGGTCTAAATGCATTTTCCAGAATAGGAAAATGCTAAATAATAAGAATAAATGGCATTTGTTAATTATTTTAATGGGAAAACATTTAATGTTGTATACTTTATGGGTATTTTTTAGACTAATGTTAAGAGAATATTTAGCCATTTCTATTTTGCTAAAAGTTACTTTTTTCTTTTTTTTCCAGGATTGAATTTTAATCAAATGCCTATTTGACATTTATTAAAATGATCATATGCTTCTTCATTTTTAAAGAAAATGTGACAAAGGAAAGCAAAATGAATTATTAAAGAACACTTTGTAAACTTTTATACAAATAAGTTTGAAAGCCTGGTTGAAATGCATGTTTCTAACTATATATGCTTGGGGATCCTGCATGTTTGAAAATATTCTGTTGTCCTTAGATATCAACAACAATTTGGCTAGGTATAACATGCTTGGGACAAAATAAAAAAATTTAAAAAAGCACAAATCCTGCAATTCAAAAATTCTATATCTAACATTTACCTTAGAAGAACATTTATATTTATGCACAAGCAGACACCTAAAGATGTCCATTACAGCTTTATTTGTAAAACTAACAAAATTAGAAACAATCTAAATATCTACATACAATGTAGTAAAATATATAAGTTAAAAAAAATAAAGAACATTGATAGGTATCAGTGAGAACAGATCTAACACTTTTTATTAAAAAAATAAAGCAGGTTGCAAAATAATGCATACAGAATGATACCATTTAATAGATTAAAGAAAACACAAAAATTTTGTATGATATTTATAGTTGCATATCATATAAAAGCATAAAAATGAAGATTGTAATGATATACATACTAAATTTATAATAGCATCTAGATGTGTGTCCTGGGAGATTTTAACACTTCTGGAATCTTGGACCTTTTAAAATGGTAACAACGTGGTCTTTCATTATGTATCACACACGGCACACACTCCTAGGAAAAACCATGGTGGGAAATGTGACAACACGGTAATAATGGTTATTTCCGAATGGTAGTAATGGAGGTTTGTGTTCATTTTTGCCATTTTAAATATTTAAATTAAAAACTAATGATAGTATGAAATTCTTGAGTCACTCTTTTACTTCATAATTTTTGTACATTTTGCCCTATTGTCTTTTGGCTTTGAACACTGCCTTGTGAAATTCTGAGGTGAGCCTGATTTTTCCTACTTACAGGTGATTTGTTTTTTGTGTGTGAAAGGTGCCTGAAGAATTCATCCTCTAGCTTCAGAGCTTAACCAGATAATGTGTCTTGGCATTAAAGCTTTTGCATCAAATTTTTCTGGAACATAGTATACTCTTGATACGGAAAATCACTTATTTCAGCATTTTTTTTCAATTTCTTGTAATATTTTTTCTGTACCATTTGTTCTATTTTCCACTTCAGTGTGCCGTGGAAAATAGAACAAGTTTTCTTTTGCTATATCATCTTTGTGTTCCAAATCTATTATCTCCTAATGTTTAACTCACTATATTTTCCTTTTACATTCACCAATTATTTCAAACCTCTCTTCTAAGTTATTATTTCAGATTTTCTCCATGTCTGTCCCCTTATTCCTATTTCTAATTTTTCACTTGGGTGATAATATTGTTTTGGCTCTTAATTCATTCCCTGGCTCTGATATTTCCTTTTTTATCTGATTCTATAGTTTTAGCATCTTGTCTTTGTTTTCCCTTCTTCATGTCTTTTTAAAGTTTTTTTTATAGTAAAAAGTAACCATTGAGGTAATATACATCCATTTCATAGCTAGTTTTCTTCCTAAATAAATTTTTCATCTCTTCTTAGCATTCTGTTCTCCTCTCCTTTTTCTTTTTTGCTCCTTTACTCTTTCCTAGTTTCAATATGCTTTCTTTTCCTTGCTCATGCTTAACCTGAACAGCTCTGTCAAGATCACATCGTTACTCCTTGGCTCTCCTCCATATTATCTGACACCTCTTCCTCTTCTTTCAGTCTAAGGGTTGAGAATCAGGTTCTATCCAGGGGTGAGTTCAGCTGGGACTACAGTCAGCTATGGCTAGCAGACCTGGTTGCTGCTCTCCCATCTGTGCTCCTGATAAATAAAGATCCTGCATCTGGGTGTACACCATCTAATTCACCCCCTGCCAAGGGATGTTAGCCTCATTTTCCCAATTCCAGCAAAGCCAAGGAAGCTGCAGTTAGAAAGACTGAAGTGTCTACTGTCTCTGATTCTTCTGCTTTTGTCCAGTAGTGGCTCCTACTCTCTTTCCAGGCAGCAGAGGCCAAAGATGTGCATTTGGCCACCTCATTATCCTACTATCGGTCTAACAAGTGGACTTTCCATGAACCTGCTGGACCCTTGGCTCCCTCATTTACTTTAATCTATCCTTTGTCCTCCAGATCGCTAAATCACTAATTAGTGCTGGAGATAATTCACTCTGGGTAATTACAGTCACTTTCTATTCCTTCTTGCTTTCTTTCCACCTGGCCAGTTTTTTTTTGTTTGTTTGTTTTTGTTTTTTGTCTTTTTGTCTTTTTTCGTGACCGGCAACGGATCGCAACCCTCAG
>NW_007729003.1:203868-230221 GCF_000696425.1 Galeopterus variegatus | reverse complement strand
GATAATTCACTCTGGGTAATTACAGTCACTTTCTATTCCTTCTTGCTTTCTTTCCACCTGGTCAGTTTTTTTTGTTTTTGTTTTTGTTTTTTGTCTTTTTGTCTTTTTTCGTGACCGGCAACGGATCGCAACCCTCAGTGTCGCGCCTGTACCGGACCGGGACCGGCATCGGGATCACAACCCCCGGTGTTGCCCCTGCTCCCGCTCCTTGCTCAGCCAGTGAGCGGCCGGTCTGCACGTGGGATCCGAACCCTCGGTGGGAGCGCCGCCACGCTTCCCAAGCGGCGCACTGTAGCAGTGCGCCACCAGGCCGGCCCCACCTGGTCAGTTTTATAAAGGTTAGTCTGAATGCATTTTCTTCCTCTGGTGAGACACTGAGGGCATAGGGAGAGCTTTCCAAATCCTTCCCCAAGACTGCCTGCACACCCAACAGATTGCCTCTATCTAAATTAAGAAGTAATGGAAAGACTTCTTAGGATTTTATCTACTTACATTTCCCTCCCTGCCCCACCAACTACCTCAAGGAAAAGGATATAAGGGAATGCAATTAGGAGTCATGAAGATTTCTGGGGTCTTGTGACTCTTTCTTTCCCTGTTGTTACATGGCATGAGGCTGTACCTCTGCCATTATTCAATGGCTGCTGGCATACTTTTTGCTGGTTTAAAAATTTACCCTGCTTTGGGCATGCATTGGCTTTGGTGGGGGAAGATTCTGTGATTTGGCTTCATTCTGCCCTCTTACCCTGGAAGTAGATTTAAGGTAATACATATCAGGGATTGTCCTCCCAAAAGTACCTCCAAGTAAGTTTTATTCATCAATAGTGAAAACATAAGAAAATATCAGTTCAGCCTGAGAGAAAAGACACACACACACACACACACACACACAAGGTTCTGAGGTTACAGACCTAATTACATACATGGATGTATGTGTGTGTAAGTAAATGAGAAAGCCAAATAGCAAACCAGACACATTCAACTGTATAAGCTTCAGTTGTTTATAAAAAATGACCAGTTAGCTCTGTTGGTTAGAGCCTGGTGTGGATAACACCCAGGTCAAGGTTTCAGATCCTTGTACTGGCCAGCCACCAAAAAAGTAACAATAATAAAATAAAATAAAAGTGCACATTAAAAACGACAAGATAACAGCTGCCTTAATATCACCAGGAATTTAAATCAGGACCAACAATATTCTATGGCTCAATTCTGAAAAGGAGGTCAAAATCCTCCATTTCATGCTTTCTTTGTATTTACTGTCATTCCAATTTCATCAAAAATGTCAAGTCAAACAGATTTTTAACACCTCCATACTTAAAGGTGAATATTATAACCTCAAAAACCTCAAAAGCAGATTTTAAAAACATAGTGCTTTAGAAAGTACTATCAGAAAGCAAGATACGGTCAACAATACTTTCCAGATTTCCTGAGAGTTTTAGTAATATTTTTCTATCAGTGAAGAGAATTGTTAAAAGGATATTTTCTTGTGTGGCTCCCAGAATAAACACATAATCTTCTTTTTCAATCTGTGTCACGCTGGGTTCAAATGATCTATATTATTTCATGTGCCAACAGCAAAGTAATAAGACAATAAAAACTTCCCTGAAATCATGTGACAAACTTAGCTCGATATTTTTTTTAATGCTCTAAAAATACTGTTTCAAGCAATTGATTCCCTCTGGCCCCAAGGTCAAACTATAATAATCCTAGGAACAAATTATTGAAGCTGGCAAAATCTGAGGAACACACATCATAGTAATTCTACTGAGAAACAAAAACTTAGCATTAACAAAGCTGCCTTTAGCAGAGGACATTTTAAACCCAATATGTAGCATTTTACCTTGTTCTAGACAAAACTAAGATTTTTTCCTACAGAAACTGATTACCCTGCTCAGTGTTATTTACCCCGCTTGGTGAGAGAAGCAGAACTCTACGTCAGGCACAAACAGATGATTAAAGATATGTAAATGATGGTCTCCACCTTTACTTTCAGCTGTCCTTAGGGTCAAAGGTGGGGCTAAACTGTAAACGCATCCCTTTTTCTCTTAAGTACAGAAGCACCAGGCTCCATTCCAAGGCAAAACCAAAACAAGAGCCACAACAACAACAAAAACAACCACTTCATAATCTTAGAAATCTAGTAGTAAAAGACTAGACTGTAATTAAGTATGTGTATGGGAGGGAGGGGGTTAATCATGCATGTTTCATTCCCTGTGCCCAGGGCCTTTTATCAGGGAATTCAAAAACTAAAGGAGTCACTTGAATTCTCTGAACACTTCTCATTGTTGTTTGGATTAATACAAGCTTTTGGCTTCAACAGAGGATTTGAAGATTTACTTACTGCCTATGAAGTGGTTTGAACTTGTTATTCTATGTTACAAACTATTGCCAAATGCACAATAAATCTTTGTCACTGTCACTCTCCACCATTTTCTGAGGAACTTGTATAAGCACAGAGAGTATGAGATAGTGATGTACTGTGGGAAAAATTCCTTTGTCCACAACCGTCTTGGGTTTCCTAATTCCAGCGGGCTAATTGTATTGGTAATACAACCTCCTATGACATCTAAAAATCAGTAATGATAAAAAAGTTGATCTCGTAGAAGTAGAGAGTAGAATAGTAGTTACTAGAGTCTGGTAAGGGGATGGGAGAGGGAGGATGGGGAGAGGATGGTCAATGGACACAAAATTGCAGGAGACAGGATGAATGAGATCTGGTGTTCTATAGCAATATAGGGAGAATACGGTCAACAACAAATTACTGTATAACTTCAGGTAGGTAGTTGAGAGGATGTTCAATGTTCCCAACACAAAGAGGTGACAAGTGTTTGAGGTGATGGATATGCTAAATACCCTGATATGATCATTGCACATTGTGTAAATATACCCAGATGTCACATTGTACTCCATAAATATATATGACTACCATGGGCCAATTAATAAAAAATAAATAAAAAAGAAAAAACAAACAGAAAAATTTTTAAATTTAAAAAATAAAATAAAAATCAGCATTGAAATGAGTCATAGTAGGGAACCGTACTCCATAAATATATATGACTACCATGGGCCAATTAATAAAAAATAAATAAAAAAGAAAAACCAAACAGAAAAATTTTTAAATTTAAAAAATAAAATAAAAATCAGCATTGAAATGAGTCATAGTAGGGAACCAGTGGATTCTGATGCAGAAAAGATAGTGAAATATCCAGCAGTCTTCTGTCCTGTGAGGCTATACAGCGAGATCTTTCTCTTTAGATATTCAAAGTATATTGTGTAACCAGTAACCAGAACCTACTACTTGGTATGAGGAATTCTCCAGGGATGCTTCTTAGCATAGCCAAAAATGCACCTTACCTACATGGTAAGACACTAAAGATACACCAAAATGTCTGAATGCCACTGAATACTGCCCTGGCACCCTGACTCGGGGTCTGAAATTTCCATTATTAGAGTGATTCTTGTGCAACAGTCGGTTTTCTTTTTCCTATAACAGAATACCTGAAACTGGGTCATTTATAATGAAACAAAATTTATATCTTACAGTTTTGAAGGCTGGGAAGTCCAAGATTGATGGGTGCACCTAACAAAGGCCACCTTCTTGTTGGGGACTCTCTACAGGTTCCCAAGGCAGCACAGGGTATCACATGGCAAGGGGTTTAAGAGCATGTGTTAATGTGCTCAATTTCACTCTTTATAAAGCCACCAGTGTCCCTTGCATGATAACCCACTCATCCATTAACCCACCAATCCATTAATCCATGAATGGATTAATCCATTCATGAGAGCACAGCCCTCAAGATCCAATCACCTCCCAAAGGCCCCACCTCTCAACACTGCTACCCTGGGGATCAAGCTTCAACATGAGCTTTGAAGGGGACAAACATTCAGACCATAGCACTTTGGTTTAAGGCATTAAGTTTACTACCTTCTTACATAGAAGTAGAAGCACCAGAGTCATATTAAAGATAAAATTCTTTCGGTTTCATTATTTTTGCCTAGTGCCATTCCTTTTAAACTATTGAGGAGTACTGTTTCATAGTGAAGAAGAACACATGATTTGGAGGCATATGTCTCTGGAGTTTAAATGTAGCTCTCCAATAACTAGTTGCATGAATTTGGGCAACTTATATCAGCTCTCTGAGCTTCAGTTACATGTATAATAGGGATACAAATACTTACTTCTAAAGTTATGAGGATTATATGAGATAAATTTAAGTACTTAAATACTATATAGCTTATAATAAATGGAAAATTGTTAGGGTAATTGTTACTACTATAAATAATAATGGCTCAGCTTTGAGAGGGGCATTAACTCATCCTGGCCACAAAGTCTACAGTGAAAGACAACGAACTAAATATTAAGCCAGAAAAAAAACAGAAAATACATTCTTTGTATGAGGACAGGATGTCATCTGTTACTATCCATAATAAAATTGGGCAACCCGGTATATCTCTCGAATAAAGGGTGTTATATCCATTTGCACAGGATAAGAAGCCACTAAAAATCATGACTCTGCTCCTTCTGTTAAAATGCATAACTTATTATGAATTTATATCTGCTAAAATCATGAACAAAATCCATGAAGCTGCTCAAGTGATATAATAAAGAGCCAATGTCAGGATTACCAACTAAATGCTCACTTGATTGACAGTTTTTTAAAATGGTGACATCTACTGTGTAATTCCTTTTCTTATACTATGAAGTCAAATTGAATTTTAGCCTTTCAAAATTTATATTAATTTTCTATTACTACTACAACAAATTACCATAAATTTAGTGGCTTAATCAACATAAATTTATTATCTTACAGTTATAGGGGTCAGAAGTTCTAAAATCAAGGTGTCAGCAGGAATGGGTTCTTTCTGGAAGCCCTAGGACAGAATCAGTTTCCTTGCCTTTTCTACCTTCTAGAGGTGGCTGCCTACATTCCTTGGCTAGTGGCCCCATCCTCCCTCCATCTTGGAAGCCAGCATCAGAGCATCTTCCAATCCCTCTCTCTCATTAGGGTCCCTGCTTCCATTATCACATCTCCTTCCCTGACTCTGACCCTACTGCCTCCCTCTTGTAAGGACTCTTGTGATACTATTGGGTCCACTTGGATAATCTTTACATTTTAATGTCCTTAATTTTATCATATATTTAAAGTCCTTTTGGTCATATGAAGTAACTTATTCACAGGTTTCAGGGGTAGGACATGGATATCTTTGGTGGGGGCATTATTCTGTCTACCACAGTGTTAAAGTTAATAAATTTACAGATAAAAGTTTTCAAATACTGATGACGTAAAAGGTGTCTCAAATTATTAAAATGATAACAGCAAAGGATTCTTAGCTCCCTAATATGAGTCAGTGATATGCCAAAGTCACCTGAAAAACAACTCCCAGATTTTTCAAGCAATTTATGTGTCTGAATTTTTATAAAATTACATTAATTCATTTCTTTCTTTTTTTTTTTTTTGTCTTTCTTGTGACCGGTAAGGGGATCGCAACCCTTGGCTTGGTGTCGCCCGCACCGCACTCAGCCAGTGAGCGCACCGGCCATCCCTATATAGGATCCGAACCTGCGGCTGGAGCGCCCCCGCGCTCCCAGCGCCACACTCTCCCGAGTGCGCCACGGGGCCAGCCCAATTCATTTCTCTTCAATGAGATCAAGTGAATTATTATTTGGCTGCACAAAGAGATGTAGTATTACTCTAAACATATGATTTTCTTTATACAAGTTGGGGTATTACCCCATGATTTGAGATAAAAGAAAAGGATTTATAATTCTTTCAAAATGGCATTCAGAGAAGAGGGCAAGGGTGGTACACTCATCTGAATAAAAACAAAACACCTTATGGGATGAGAGTGAGCTGGCAAGCCACACTCATCAAATTTCACTCATCATAATTAATAGGAAGGACAGAATTCTGCTTCTTAAGAAGTGGAAAGCTTCTCCTTCTCTTAAGATATAGAACATCATTCCAATTTTAACGCTGAGACAAATTTGAATAAACTACAAAATTATCATTTTTCTCAAGACCATTATAGCATTGAGGTTATAAAGCAACCAAGGAAATGAATTTTAAAGCAACCTACATGAGGTCTTTTTCAGGTTTGACAGAACATGGGAGGAAAAGATGGCCACCATAAAAGAATAAATCAGCTAAAATTTTAACAAATTTGAATGTGGCCAAGTGCAAAATTTTAGGATAACTGGAAGCCCCAGACACATGGAGAGTTCACATTCTTCTCAGTGGGTGCTCACTAGAAAGATTTGAAAAAGGGCAGGAGACCAGAGAAAGCCACGGTTGGTGGCAGAGGTATGCAGATAGGAATCGTCTGCCAGTGGGGGACAGACATAAAATACTGCCCAATTAACAGATTCTTCTCTCTAGAAAGAAAATGCCCTAAACCACTGGGAAAGGGGATAAGAAACCTCCCCACCAGGACTCAAGCAAAAATCTACTGCACCTGAAAGAAGTATGGAGCTAAGAGCCCTCTACTCCCAGAGGAAGGGCAGGGAAACCTTTTGTGACCAGGATCCTGCATCAGTACAAAACACAGGTATGCTCTCACTGGGCATGGGATGGGGGTGGCTGGGGGAGAGAATTCTATATTTCCCAAGAGTTGCCAGAGGTACAAGCAGAGTTTGACAGCCGAAGGGGTTGTGGGGCAGGAACATGGAGAGAGACTTTCCTTTAAGCTCCAGGCACAGAGAACCTGCCTAAAGCTAAAGCCAAACCAGGAAAATCCCTACCTCCACCCCCACAAGACTTGCACAAAATGATAAGCAAAAGAATTCTACTGGTGGGGGGAGGGTAAAGGAAAGAGACCCTCCCTCTCTGAGGCACAGTATGCAGGGCCTGCTGGAAGCTGAAAGTGAGGCAGGAAAACAGAAAACCCTTTGGCACTATATGACCACGGTAAGCAGAAGGTGACAACAACCCACTGAAAGAAGAATTTGAAGCTTGTAAGTTAATGAAGGTAACTATAAAAACAACAAAACCCAAGCTTAGTTCAACCACTAATAGATTGACTCAAGCCCCCGCACTAACAGCTTTACAGAAGGAGCATACTCATTTCTGTCACAAATGTTATTTGTCTCTTTCTCCAATGTTCTTTTAAATATGATATTAGGCATTTATTCAAAACTTACAGGAAAAAACACAATTTAAAATATTTTTTAAAAAAACATTGTCAAGAGATAGGGCAATCAATAGAACCAGACTCAGAGCTAACACAGATGTCAGAAATATTATGCAGAGACTTTAAAATAATTGTGATTAATATAATAAAAGATCTAGTAGAAAAGATTTTAAAAAATGAACAGAGAGAAAATTTCACTACAGAGGTGGAAAAAATTTTTATTATTCTAATGTAAATACTAAAAATCAATTAAAAGATGTAAAAAAAAAAAAAAAAAAAGAATCCTTCAGCGAGCCCATCAGCTTACTAGACACAACTGAAGAAAAAAATAGTGAATTAAAAGATAAGTAGGGCCGGCCCGGTGGCGCACTGGATAGTGCCCCGCTTGGGAAGCGCGGCGGCGCTCCCGCCCGAGGGTTCGGATCCCACATACAGACCGGTTCCCGCTCACTGGCTGAGCAAGGCGCGGGAGCAACGCCGAGGGTTGCAATCCCGTTGCCGGTCCCCGGTCCGGTACGGGGGCAACACTGAGGGTTGCGATCCGTTGCTGGACATGGAAAAAGACAAAAAAAAAAAAAAAGATAAGTAAACAGAGCTTATCCAAGATGAAACACATATAGTAAAAAAGTGCAAGAAAAAACAAAACAGAACATCCAAAATCTATGGGACACCATCAAATAACTAACATACATATAATTAGAAGCTCAGAAAAGAGAGGGAGTATAAGGCAGAAAAATATTTGAAAAAATAATGGCTGAGAATTTTCAAAATTAGTTAAGACAACAAATCACAGATTTAAGAATTCCAGGAAACTCTAAGCAGGCAAAATAAGTAATTTTTTAAAAACCAATACACCTAGTTACACCACAGTCAAACTGCTGAGTACTAAAGAAAAAAAAAAAAAAAAAAATCTTAAAGACAGGGGAAAAAAAGAATTATTTCAGATAGAGAAAACAAGAATAACAGTAGCCTTCTTGCCAGAAACTATATAAGTCAGATGAAAATGGAGCAGCATCTTTAAAGTACTGGAAGAAAAAATAGATGTCAATCCAAAATTCTACACTCAGCAAAAATATCTTTCCAAAATGAAGGCAAGATAAAGCCTTTTTTAGACAAACTATAGTTAGGAGAATTCATTACCAGCAGACAAGCAATGAAAGAAAAGTTATAGAAAGTTCTTCAGGAAGAAGATAAATTATAATAATTCAGACATATCCAAACTCAACATACAGAATAAAGACACTAGAACTATAGTAAAAATGAGACTAAATATAAAAGATCTAAAAAACCATTTTAAAGGATAATTGGCTGAAGCAACAATAGCAAGACTGTATTCTTACTCATCTAAAGCACAAAAGACATGAAGGAGGATTGGAAATACACTCTTATAAGGTTATGACACTATACATGAAGAAACACAATATTATCAGAAGATAGATTATGATAAGTTAAAGTCTTCGATACTTAGATATTAGAGAAAATTCCACAATTTTCAGTTCTTCCCATACTGTTCAATGGTAGAACTCAGTTATTCATGGGTAACACATGAAAAAAAGTATCCCACAATCAAATGCTTTTGGGGCCAAACAGCATTTAGCAAACTTCTCAGACCCATTAACATGCTATCCCATCTTATGAAGCATTCCCCCTTTGAGTATGGAAATATCTCATAACTCACTCAAGGAATGCGATTTGGTGAATGGCACCTGGACCCTTTGTGGACAACTGAAGTTTTTGAAGCAACTAGTAAAGTTTAAATAAAATCTGCATAAAAAGAGCTAATTTTTCTTTTTGGCTACATTCACTTACTAGTAAAAATGAAGTCATGAAAAACTTGTGAATTGATTAAAACCTAGATAAACAGTATTGTGACTTTTTCAGAGGAAGGGGCTAGAACATTGCTGTTCAAAGTGTAGTCCATGGTCTGGCAGCATCAGCATCACCAGGGAACTTGTTTGAAGAGCAGAATTGTAGAGTAAGTCAAAGAACTCCTGAATCATAATCTGTACTGGGCTAGAAAAATGCATGGTACTAGGCTATAGTAGAGAGCAATATGACTTTTCGTATGTGGTTAAACACTGGTGGATGTAATTTATATCTATTGTGCATCTGAATCTGAGCTGTAAGAGTATCTGATTTGGCACTTGTTACAAACAACCCTTAATCCAAATTTTGGTTGTTAATACACTATTCACACTGAATGTTTCTACAAGTGTCCTTCAAGAAATTCATGGAAAAACATAGTTGAAAGATAATACGAATCCTTCCACGAACTTTTAAGAGACTACTTGTATGTGATTTCATATGAAGCAGAATTTGAAATTTAGTAATGCATTTAGAATTTATATATTTAGCATTTAAGATTTTCTTTAGGTACCATTTCCAATATCCAAGCAATCACAGCAAACCAGGAGGCCTCTGGACTAAGAATTTTACCACTTGGGAAGCTTCGCAGGTTTTGCTCTCCCAAAATCTGATCATAACTTAAACCAAAATCTTACTTCCTGATATGGCAACCAATTTTAATTGTATTAACAACCCTTTTTCCTTTAACCAGAATGATGTCATAACCTTGCTAAGCCAGATCTACGCCAAGTGCCATCATTTTGCCTGTTTAAAATAAATAATAAAATGTAAATAGCTCTTTACCAAAGATCACTCTTACAAAAAGGAGAAATACATTAGGGAATTTATAGGTGACATTTAATTCTATCAGCTTTTACTGCTCAGAAAGAAAGCATCTATACAACAATCCACCATCCCCTTGTTGAAAACAATAAAGAAAACACGTCACCTGCTCTGGGATGAACACGCAGGCCATGCAGAAAATAGCTGTCTATCTAAATGAAATCACAAGGACAAGATGCCTCCTATTCTTATTTGACTAAACACCGTTGGAGAGAGGATACCTGTAATCAGAGTCCCTAGAGCTGTGACTCTGGCTGGCTCACCTGATAGTGTGTCGAAGAGATAGGGAGAACCGGTTCTGTAAAGATGCTGAGCTGTGTGTGACTTGCCTCTACTCTCAAGGAGTTTACAACTGAATAAATGCTTCTACAAGCTAATAATTCAATCCAGATGTGAAAAGTTTCCAGACCTTTAAGTAAGTTTTCATCTTTCAGGAAGGAAACTAGTATCTCAGGGAATGAATGGCCTACTTCCCTCAAAGGCCAGGTCTCCGCAGTCAAAGCAAAGAATTAGGGCAACTATCCAGACAATTCAGGCCACCTAAATCTACTCCGGCCTGAATTAGTCATTAAAAACCAACCTTCTTTGCAAGATCTGGTCTCCCATACAATTCAGGTGAATCAAGATCCCCCAGCATTTTCTTACTTGGAAAACCAGCATCATTTGCTGTCTCAGACAAGCTAAGAGATAAAAGTATTTACAGGACACACTTATACATGTCCTCCAGCTCTTTCTGCCTGGATACATCACACTTTGCTTTCCCTTCTAAATGACACTTCCCTTTCCTGAGCTGCACTTCCTGGGACCCATGGGAGAAGCAGTAGTAAATAGTGAATGAGGCAGTAAGCAGGTCGGTGGTTTTGACTTTTAACTTGGACATTCAGAAATCTGAGGCCCCACTATCCCATGTTTTATTGTCTATATGTGATAGAGACTCATTTTTACATTTAGGGGTTATTTATTTATGTATGTATTTTTATTTAAACTTTTTATTTTAGAATAGTTTTGGGTTTGCAGAAAAGTTGTGAAGATAATACGAAGAGTTCCCATAGGCCCCACATCCAGTTTCCTCCAATAACATCTTACATTAGTATGGTACATTTGTTACAATTAATGAATCAATATTGACACATTATTATGAACAGAAGTCCATACTTTATTCATATTTCTGTAGTTGTTACCCAATGTCTTTTTTCTATTTCAGGATCCACCCAGAATACCACATTACATTTAGTCATGATGTCACCTTAGGCTCCTCTCGGCTGTGACAGTTTCTCAGACTTTCCTTATTTTTCTTAGCTTGACAGTTTTGAGGAGTACTGGTCAGGCATATTGCAGAATGTCCCTCAATTAGGATTTGCCTCATGTTTTTCTCATGATTGGACTGGGGTTATGAATTTTGGGGGATGAATACCATAGAACACAGTGCCATTCTCATAATATCAATCCGGACTACACGAGACTGGCATGATTCATCACTGGCAATGTTAACTTGAGGTAACTCTCAGTCACCTGAGGTACTTAGTGTTTGCTAGGTTTCTCCACCGTGAGGTTACTGATAGAAACCCTTAATGCCACACTGAGTATAAATCTATATTCATATTTAAATCATCAATCTATATAAAATATAATTTTTAAAATACTCGGCTTTAAAGTAATTTAATTTTAAAAGAATTATAGAATGCTTACTGAATCCTAGAGGTTGAGAAATTCACTGAGGCTATGAAAGATTGTTCATGGCCCAGGTTCAAAAAGTATGGTGATAAATGTTTGGTATAAGCAGAGGTCATCAGAATTATTAAAAAAGCAATTAGGAACTAGAAAGCCAGCCCCTGGCAAAACTGCATGATAGATGAATTTCCTCCTAGAAATTTAGTAGTTTTTCAGGTACCAAAGCAGTGTAAGATGCTCTAGTGTCCCTGATCATGAGGAAAGGTGAATTTGGCAAGTGACTAGTATTTCAGCAGGAATTAGCTTATTTAGTTTAGTGTTCAATGTTGAAATCAAAGACATTCAGGTGA
This sequence comes from Galeopterus variegatus, assembly GCF_000696425.1. Lineage (NCBI taxonomy): Eukaryota > Metazoa > Chordata > Mammalia > Dermoptera > Cynocephalidae > Galeopterus > Galeopterus variegatus. The sequence goes on along the minus strand of NW_007729003.1, from coordinate 218,387 downwards.
AAGAAAGGATTTTGCAAATGGTGACTTTCTCAGTGACTACCCCATCCCCAAGCAGGTCACAGATCGCAAGTACTACCTTCAGAAAGGGAGGCCAAAGGAATTATTTGCATTGAGTGATCTTCAAACACACCAGGCACATTTCCGTCTCAAGGACTTTGCACTTCTTTCTGCTACCTGAAATGTTTTTCACCAAATTACTGGTGTGGCTCAACACCTTCCTTCCTTCCTGTCTCTATTCAAAGGTCCCTTCCATCAGGAGGCCTTCCTCAATCCTCCTATCTAAAATAGCACCCCCAAGCCCTAGTCTCTATCTCTTTATTCTGGTTGTTTTTTCTTTTCTTTTTTTTTTTTTCCTTTTTGTCTTTTTTCGTGACCAGTAACGGGATCGCAACCCTCAGTGTCGCGCCCGTACCGCAACCAGCAATGGGACCGCAACCCTCAGTGTCGCGCCTGCACTGTGCTCAACCAGTGAGCGGACCGGTCTCTATATATCCTTTTTGTCTTTTTTCGTGACCAGTAACGGGATTGCAACCCTCAGTGTCGCGCCCGTACCGCAACCAGCAATGGGACCGCAACCCTCAGTGTCGCGCCTGCACTGTGCTCAACCAGTGAGCAGACCGGTCTCTATATAGGATCCGAACCCTCGGCGGGAGCGCTGCCGCGCTCCCAAGTGCTGCACTCTACCGAGTGCGCCACCGGGCCGGCCCTGTTTTTTCTTTTTGATACTTATCACACTCTGACGTTGTCTGTTTATTGTACACCCCCATCCCCACTAGAAGGTTAACTCCATAAGAGCAGGGACTTCTTCAGCACTGCTCTACCCCCAATTCCAAATGTTTCTGGCATAGAATTCAGGCTCACCTGACAATCGATGTCTGGCCAGGCCTCTGCCTGTGAACATCCTGATTGGGACTGAACCACTGACATGGCAGCCCACCTGCCTTCCCCCCAATGCCCTAATATATATCAAAGAATGCAACATTAGGAACGTGTTACAGCTTAAAAACTAAAACCACAGATGCTCAAGTCAATCATACACATAAACAGATCTTTTCCTGGAAGTTTTATACAGTGTCTTCGATTGTTCCACAGAAGTTTGGCCTAAAAATACTGATAAAAAGTTTCTTCCATGAAAGTCTTTCTCATCAGTTAGGTTTCCTAGATGATAACTCCTGATTTTTACAATTAAAGGATACATTATAAATTCTACATTATTAGTTACTTTCCCAAATTACATCAAAGACCCAAAAAAGAAAAAGGCATAAAACAAAGATAAAGAATGGCTTTCATTTTGTTTATTGAATTTAATCCTACTTGAGGGACTTTCATAAAATTGGGACCAGAGGATGTGTTATGGATGATATGAATTACAAACATAAATAACTATATATGTTTGATTTGATAAAATTATTACTCACAGCCCATAAAACTATATTTCTTTCTTTTCTCATTATCATATACGTTTCTTCTCAATCTGAATCTATGGAGATATCATTGGTTTGTTTTTTTTTTTTTTTTTATCTTTATTTGTAAAAAGTCTGGCTATAATCCAGCAGAAAAATATAAATTAAACATAAATTTCAATATACTTTAATATTTTACCTTTCAAAGCTGAATTTTTCAAATGGGATTCTTTATCTCAGATTTGGCTGAGGCCCCAAAACGCTGAGAACAAAAGAATAGGTGGCCAGTACTCCTATAGTCCAAAGGAAACGGGAATACCAATTTTGTAGCTCTTTGACCCTAACTCATACAAAGTGATAAAAGTGTTAAAGTTGGAGAGGCTGAGAGAATTGACAACTGGAAGGAATTTTTCAGTCAAGGAAGATGTCGGTATAACTTCAAGTCAAATTAGAGGGCCTTCCAGGAAAACCTATCCGAGCTTGATAGATGCCCTAGTGCCTGGAAGCACTGTGGGCTGCTGGCCAGTGAGGTGGTTTGTGGCTGCACAGTAGAGAGCTGAGTTTGAAAAGTAAGTGCATTCTACGTACTATGGCCGAATGAAAGCTGACCAGGGGTTGTCTTAGATCTAGCCCCACAGGGCAGCCTAACACTGCTAGAGACTCATTTGAAAAGGAACTGCTGATTAGAGATCTTTAGGGATGGGAGCGATCTACAAAGAATCCATAAAACCTCATAAAAGCTTTAAAACTGCCACACTCGGGCCGGCCCGGTGGCGCACTGAACTGACCCAAAGCAAAAGGCCATAATTATACAAATTAATGTCTTAGTTGGATATAAGGGTAAGCAGAAGCCTAATTAATGAATCTGCTATTGTCCTTCGTTGCTGTAAGCATCAGCATTTAATATTTATCTTTGACGTATCCATAGGATGCCTAGAAGTTTGGTCAGAGGTTTTCACTGTGAACGTCTCCTACCTTGGGACCCAAAGCAGCTGAATAAAGGCTGAGGACTTCCTAAGTGCAGAGGGCACAACAGAGCCCCCAGATGCCCTAATAAGGTAGTAAGAGTGTTTCAAGCTGATTTTCAGGGTTTTTCTTATATTGAAATCAAGTGGTTTTTGTTCAAGGATTTTGGAAGAAAAACCTGATGTAAGCATTTTTAAATTTCCTCTCAAAAAAAATTTTTTTTTTTACTTTCCAGTTGCTTTCAATCATTTTTCAACAAATATTTACTGAGTACCCACTAAGTTCCCAGCCCTGTGCTACTACCAGAGAGAAAAAGGATTAATGTTGGGAGGGGATTCTCCATTGGTCTTTTGCATTTCTGCACATCTTATGATGAAGTATTGACAGCTTTGTTTAGACTATCTTTTCAATAATGTTTGTATAGCAAACAGTCTTGGAAGATAGAGTTTCTCCCTCTTGGCAGAAGACAGAATTGTTTCCCAATCAGGATATGATGTCTTCCTCTGAGGCAATGGTTGCTCAGGTTTGCTAGCAGCCTCTTAGAAGATGGTAAATTTTTCCAAGCCCTGGGTTCCTTGCCTGTGACGCAAACCCACTGTGTGTGCAGCATCCACTGGGGGGCTCTGCATCACCCCTGTAGGATTTGGGGGTTAAGGGGAACTAATGCAAACATGAAGTTCATGCTGCCTGTTATGCTGTGAGTAATAAAGTTTGTCTCATGTCTTTTGCCTGCATCCATAAAACTGTGGCAGGCTAACTTGTTAGTTCACAAGCAGGGTGAAATCTCACACCTACAGTTCTTGGCATTCATTGCCCCACATCAAAGAGCTCATGGTCTTTTGGGGGAAATCAAAGTAAATTTTAAAAATTATAAAAAGCTGTTGTACCTGAAGTAATAAAAATATACTTAAAGTGTATGGGAACACTGTGAAGTCAGCAGGGAGGGACACTCCAGAAGGGCTGCTGGGGGGTGATGATATCTGAACAGAATCCTCAAGTATTCATCTGAGTCATCCAGGTGAAGAAGGGGGCAAGCAAAGCACAGCCACAGCAGCAAAATAGCACAGTGTGTGCAGAGAACTAAAGGACTTACTGAAGCTGCAGCATTGAGTATGAACCCCGATTGGCTCAAGTATGGCTGGAATAGTAGGTAGAGGCCTGATGATAGAGACCCTCTCATCTCACTACAAGAGCCCAGTGATTTCCAAAGAGAGGCACACAAGCAATCCACTGTAGTGCTGGAAGAAATACACTGAAACTTCTATATATGCCTAAGTTTCATTGAAAAAATAATTTAACTTTATTAATATCTAATATTTATATGGATTAGCATGGACTCCCTCACTTGATCTGTATTTTTGATGCTCATGTGTTGCACAATGCTTGTGGGATTCCCCAGGGAAGGGTGTGAAGCTCCCCAGTCGCTGGTGAGCTTTTAGCATATTGTGACATTGCAGTCTATGCACACTCAGGAATAATTACAGAATATATTGCTTAGTTTTATTAGTCTAACCGTCACAAAATGGACACACAATTTAAAAAGATTCCAACAAAGAAACCACAGATTGACAATAGTAGTAAAAATGCAAACACAAGGAAATGACCCCAAAATGGAATGACACTTCTAGTCTGATCTCTTCTCTAGACACATCACAAGTTAAAATCAATGACAATTTAATCAGATCTGACCACAAGCATAAGTTTTCCTGTTAATTGAAATATGGACCTATATCCAGTATTGAAAAGATGAATCACAATGTAAGTATATGTTGATTCTTGAAATATTAGCTAATGTTGGTGTCAAGTCATCACAATTGGCAAGGCATTTAAAAACTGAGCATCCTATACGCAGAGTCAACCGTTACGATTTTTCAGTGTTGCTTAAATTTATATGTGCATCAGTACAACAAATACTGTTGAAAGATGCATTAAAATACTGCTGCATATTTGAAAAAAACACATATTAGTACAAATAATACAATGTGGGAGGTTTGCCACACAGTTGGATGAAAGCACTGAGGTTTTAAGGTGTCTCAGCTTATGGTATTTGCTAATATCAGTTTTAGTGATATAATACACAAAGAGCTACTTTTGGTGAATGACCAAAGCAGTGATTCTCAACCCTAACTGCACATAGAATTAACTAGGCATGTTCAAAAAATGCTCTTAGCCAGGTCCCTTCCCAGATCAATTAAATGAGAATCACTGTAAATACTTCTTTAATTAGTAAGGAGAAAAGGAAAGAAGATTGCAGCAATCACACCTCACTGTCAAGCCCATTCACTGAATCATTCACAAGCAAAGAAGTTAAAGCCAGGTTTGCACAAACTGCCACCGGAGGCCATCAACACACAGTCAGTTCTGCTATAACATGACATATGCATTCGGAAAAATCACCACACTATGCTATGCAAAATTGCAATAAAAACCACAGGCTTATGGGGAAAATGGAGTAAGGAGCATAACACTTAAAAAACTTCATCAGTGACATTGTCCTAAAAAGATAGAAATGTAATAAAAACAGAAACACAGTTTTACATGTGTTAAATGGTTAAGAAATACATAACTGTATAATAAATATGGCACCGTACCTTGAAAAAGGCCTGAAGGCTTATGGAAATAGCTGTTAAAAGTGTTGCAGCCTGTGGGTTATTGTGAAATGAAGGTTATCTAAAATTGGATGGAAAGTACACCAGATGCGAATTAGTGTGGCTCATAACATATGCAAATATAACATGGTAAATTGAAGTAATTGGTAGATGTTTGAGTGGTGTGCGTGCTTGTGTATTCTTAGGTGGCTCAAGTCAGCTGCTTTCAGCATTTACCTGGGTTCACTTAAGTGTTTCTCATGGATGAAATTGTGCATAAGCAAACATGAAATTTGTGTTATGCTCAAAGTGCTCCCTAATATACCAATTGCATTGGAATGAACTTGCATTTTCAAACAAGCTTTATAACAGAACTTAATGTACTTAAAATTCCAAAAACAACACATTGAAATATAGTAGAATCTTTCAGGAATTTGCAGTGAGACGGAAAGTGGCCAAGAAAATCTTTTGCATCACATCAAGGTTTGTTGGTTATCTCACTGCTAAGAAAACAGAATTGCTGAACTTTGAGTTATCCATTTTTCTTTCACATAAAAAGACAAGTAATCTAAATTTGCTGACCTCTCCTGGGATAACAAATGCCTTCTGTAATATGGTACTGAGTAGATATTTTAACAAGAATAAACACACGCAAATACTCCCTTCCTTGAAAAGGTGGCATTCTAACCAAGAGGGAGAAAGTAAAGGCTTTTAAAAAGAGACTCGAGCGACAGAAGCATTCTGAAAATAATTGGAAATGATTCCATTATTAGGTATTTTTTTGCAGAAATTGATGTGTATTATATATAAAAACTCTCATATCTGCACACATTAAATTGGAAACTGAATTTGCCAATCCATCTAAAAATCTTTCATATGAAGAGTTTCTGTGGGTTTTGAAACCAATTGTTGAAAGTATAAAAAGCATTGCTCCCAATTAGTTTGCAAGGAAAGTCATCAGGAAAGATCAAGGTTTACAGGCCAAATTTCATCTAAAACCTTTGCATTATTGATGAATGGTTGAAAAGTGGCTATCTAAATTTAATAAGTTCAACCAATGATCTACTTGTTCTCTTTGGATATATGTATCTTTGTGAGATATCTTTTTCAGATTAGACAGCCAATAAAACCAAGCATAGAGCTAAACTAACCTTGGGACAGACCTTCAGATCATTCCATCACAAAGTGTTAGGCTAAGATTTTCAAAAAGTTTGGAAAAAAATTTGGAAAGAATATTAAATCACATTCACATTCCTCTGTTTTGCTCAGTATTGAGAGTAAAAAAAATTTCATATCAGTAATAAATACAATAAAGTACAAAATTATTTTTAAATGGTTTTTATTTTTATCTTATCCTATTTTCTCTATGTTTAACACCCAAGGGTACTTCAAAAAGTTCATGGAAAAATTCAGATTATGTTTTAATTCTATTTTTCCACAAACTTTTTTTTTAAAGAAAATGTAATTTTATTAATTTTTTTTTTACATTCTAAGATATTGTTGCAGAGCAGTTGGAAAGGAGGGGGAGGGGGAAAAGGGGAACAAAATGTGATTGAAGAAGGAGGAAGAAGGAGGGGTAGGATTGAGGCCTGTGGCACCTCCTCATTCCCACAGGGGAGACTGGGGGGCTTCCAGCAGTGGCTTGGTCATTGCCAGGCTGGATGCAGATGTCAGGGGGTGAGGCAAAAGCCCTTGCCCCCCACTATCCCAGACTGCAAATCCGGGGCCCTTCTTGCTGTGGCATGGTGGTCATCACTAGGCTGGCTGCAGGTGTTGAAGGGGCATGCCTGAGGCCTGAGGCCCCCCACTGCCCCAGCTTGGGAGAGCCTGGGGGGCTTCCTGTGGTGGCTCGGTGGTCACAAATCCGGGGCCCTTCTTGCTGTGGCATGGTGGTCATCACTAGGCTGGCTGCAGGTGTTGAGGGGGCATGCCTGAGGCCTGAGGCCCCCCACTGCCCCAGCTTGGGAGAGCCTGGGGTGCTTCCTGTGGTGGCTCGGTGGTCATCACTGGGCTCATTCTGCTTGGTGGGGGGCGTGGCTGGGCCCTCAGCCCTCCACCACCCAGGCTTGGGAGAGCTTGGGGAGCTTCCTGTGGCAGCTCAGTGGTTATCACTGGTCCACAAACTTTTTGAAGTACCCTCTTATTAGTAGTATGTGTGGATAAATTTATAAATAAATAAAAATAGAAATGGATATACATCAATATTATGTGTTCAAAATTTTGTACTGATAAACGTCATGATCATCAAAGTTTTGGAGACCACTGGAAGAGTTGATGGAGAGATGAAACAGCTGGGATTGCATTCAACTGCATGTTATCAGAAAAACTTCAGAGAGCTTAATTTTCTTGAGTAAAAGGTGCCTAGACATAGCCAGCCCCAGGCTGGTACTCCTTCTTTCTTTCCACAAAGCCTTATTTAACATATGGATTTTCCCTCATGACCACAGGATGGTTGCTGTACCCTGAGACATCATGTCCACATTCCAGGAAGGAAGAAGAGGGGAAAGTGAAGGAAAAAAGGCAGAACACACACATTAGCTGAAGGTTCATACAGATACCCCAGGGCTAGACACCCAGGGGATAAAACCCAGTATGATCACCTAAGGCTCTTATCCTATGTTTATCAAGGCAGACAACAGAGGCAGAGGCTGAAAGTTGGGCATCAGCAACAGTCACTGTAGTGAAGTGAGCAGGAAGCCTGACTGCTCACTGGCTGCATATCGGCAGTGAGGGGCTGCGGAAAACCTTGTCCTAGGCTGGAGCAGAGGTCCTCACCACACCGCGGCCTGGAGACTTCTCTATGTCTGAAAGCACAGGCTCTAAAGAGATCGAGTCAACAGCTTCTCCGGAAAGGAAGACTATGAAAAGAAAAAGCTAAATGAACTTCTTACAAGTAGTACTCACTCTACATTTTTTAACCCATTAACTCATTTTGGCAAACGATAGTATGTTTGGTCATTTATGGTTTTAACAAAGCAGATTGGTGCCTACTTCAAAATACTCTTTGAGAAAACCCTGATTAGAAATGCTGAAAATTCATTCACTCATGTAAAGCAACCTTAATAATTTTCAGCCTCTATAGGTGACCCAAACAAAGAAATAGATACACAATGTTCACACCCAGGACATTTAAGTTCTCTCTGGGAAAATTTTATCCTGATAATTGAAAGTTACCCTGTTCTATGTTCTGCCTTATTTCCTCACATATAGTATGATTGGAATTTGTCCTCTGCAATAGTTAGAATCAGCTACTTTGTTAAAATAGCAGAAACAGTAAAATTTAAGGCCAAGATTATATATGGCTCACTACAGTGTGCTCAGGCTATTTTATACTGCTCAAGACGCAAAGTTTTGTGCATTATTCATTCACTTCAAACAATGCATGTAATAAATTACTGCTGAGATGCAATCCCTTGGCAAAAGACAGCTCATATTTACTCTGAAAAATGATTCTTCTCAGAGAGATTTTGTCTTTCGGATTACTGTCATGGCACTGCCGACCCTCCCACCAATGTTTATTCTTTAGCCTCCTGCACGCTGCACTGTGCAAAGCTCCATTCTATAACTTGAAACAGAAATAGAATTTTCCTCCTTGGATTTTACGCTCTGAAGGTGATAACTCTGGATGAACTGAAGTGGAGTGTTTGTGGCCCCCGCAATTCAGGGTGTACGTCTCACCCCGCCCCAAGCTCACAGCGGCCCTCCCTCGGTCACTTATTTGGAGATATCCCTCCATTGTTCATCCACTCTCCCTCTCATACTTAAATCTCTCCACTGACTTTAAAAATCCCCTCCTGAATCCTGAACGCCCCTACAGTTGCCACGGTCTCTCTATTACATTCTTTCCATTCACGCTAAGAAACTTAGATGGTAATCTACACCGTCTCCTCCTCAACGCCCACTGGCCACTCACCACAGGCTCACTGCCCATCACCAACACCTGCTGAGCCAGGCACTTCCACAGAAGGTCTCCAGGGAAACCCAGCTTCTCTGTTCCCTCACAGGAACACTCTTGTGTCCCACAGCGGGCTCTCCATGCTCATCTCAGTTCCTCCTGCAGCCCTTCTCCAGTCCCATACAGATCTCATTCTCCTCCCTTCCCAACCCCGATCCTGGGTCAGCCTCTTCAGTATGCTACCTGCCTTCTAGGTCCTCCCTTGAAGGACCTCCCCATGTACAGCATGGTGACTCTCGTTAATAATACTGTATTGTATATTTGAAATTCGCTAAGAGAGTAGATCTTAAATGTTCTCAACACAGACACACACACACGCACACATGCACACACACACACACACAAGGTAACCAAGTGAAGTGATGAATGTGTTAACTAACTTCATTGTGGTAATCATTTCACAATATATAAGTATACCAAAGCATTATGTTGTACACTTTAAATATATACAATTTTATTTGTCAATTATATCACAATAAAGCTGGGAAAATAAAATATCCCATTAAAAAAAGAGTTAATGTCATAATGTGTGAAATTCCTGATTTAATTAATGAGACTGGTTCAATAAAAAGTGACAAAATTCTCCAAAATTCCTGTGTTAAACTCTGAGCATAAACCACACACCTCTTCTATGGCCACTTCCTTCCTGTCTTTCAGTGTTGATGGGAAGAGCTCTGGAGAACTGCTCCATCTAACTCTCTGCCTCCCCTGCTCCAGCCACACAATTCAACTTTGAAACTCTCCCCCCCCCCCACCCCAATTGAGTGAAATAAGTGCAAGACTCTGCCACTTACTATATAATACTCATAGGTGGCAATCATTTAACCCCTCTCAGCTTCGGAGGGCCCAGCAATAAGACAGTAATAATAATAATTATGGCCATACCTATCTATCTCAAATCACTGTAGTGAGGATCAGATGCTAGAACTATGCCCATTTCTTGATGCCAAATTTGAACCCAAGCAGCAACTTAGCATCAGGAACCTCCTCAAAAAATAAAAAGAGGCTTCTGCTTCAGAAAGCAGATGGAATATTAGAAGTTATATGCTGTGGGTAGCCTGTGCTTATTTCCAGATGTCTGGCTTAAATCCTAATCCTTGGCTAGTTTCCTGAAACTTTGCAGCCTCAACTTCCCACCTTGGGCTACCTGACCTGCTGTTGCTCAGTATGTTTGCCTGGTTCCTGGTCTCTGATCTCAAATTTTCTAGATGTGACTCTTCGTCTGTTCCTTCTGCCTTAGTTCAGAGTTTCTCAACCTTGACGCTATTAACATTTTAGGCAGATAGTTGTTTATTGTAAAGGGCTATCCTGTGTATTATAGAATTTTTAGCAATATCCCCAGCTTCTATCCACTAGAAGCCAATAACACCCCTGAGTTATGTCAATCAAAATTGTCTCCAGACATTGCCAAATGTCCCCTGGGGAGAAAAATTTTTCCACATTCAGCTGAGGACATTAGCTAACCCTCCTGAATCTGACCTTCAGGTTATGCTGGTATATGGCCCTTGCTTGCCAGCCCTAATATGTTTCAGGCAAACACTTCTCCTCCCAGCCCTTGACCTCCCCTGCTGTCAAAAGTCCTGGGTATCCAGAAAAATGCTCTAATTTAGAGCAAGATGCTGTAAAACAATAATAAAATAGGTTAAAATTCATTTTCTGTTTCTGCAAAGTTGTTTCTTCCTGTTGGGAAGCCACATATTCTGCAGCCAGCAGTGTGAGAAGAACTGAGCTGTGCCACATCCAGGTCTCCAGTTGCACCCTGCTGCAATGCCAGCTCCATGAAGCCACAAACTGAGAGGTCACACAAAGCACAGATGGCTAAGGAATAGTGTCACCATGTGCTCTTAGAGTTACAAAGGATGTTAGCATTTACCTGCCTCAGTGCCCCATCTTACTTTCAGTTTTAGAGAAGATAAAGCAGAGGCCTGTAGAAGCATATGCAAGGTCTCAATGGTATTTATCAACTGAACTCAGACCAGGAGACTGTAACCTTATCACAGGCCCCCCAGCCCAGGCATGGTGGAGGCAAGCACCTAACAGTTTGTTAGTTCATACATTGCAGTATCCTAGTATCCTAGTTCATACATTGCAGTCTTTAGCATTGGCTTTTCTATTTGCACCTGCACATTTTGCACTACTAAGCATATCACAGAATACTTACAGTTCCCCAACAGATAGAAAAAAAGAGAAGTTCATGGGAAAGCAGGAAACCACAATACCAGGACTTCAGAAAAGCACCAACAAGGAGAGAGAATGAGTAAGAGAGAAAAAGAAAATGCATTTATTGAACATAAACTACACTCTTTTAACTCATTATCTCAGTTAGTTCTCCACATGATCCTATGAAGTACATTTGAATACTGGCTCCACCACTAAACAGCTAAGTAATCTTGGTAAGTTATTTAAACTCTTCGTGCCTCAGTTTCCTCATGTGTAAAATGGGTATAATAATTGAACTTATCTCATGATATAGTTGTGGGGACTAAATGGCACAACGTATATAAAGTACTCAGCACAGTACCTGGCACATACTCATAGTAAGCACTTCATAACAGCTAGTGATTATTCTTCCATATTCCAGTGTGCTATGTCTGTTTCACCTCCATACTCAGAATGCCATATTTCCAATCCCAGTCTGGCTATATAACTGTCACTTTGAGCAGCTCACTGGAATATCCAGAGTTCCTTCCCCTGATTTGTGTCAGCTAATGGCTCTTGTGAACAAGCCATGAGAAAGACAAAGGTTGCGGGGATAAGCTCCCTGCTTTATACTAGCCTACTTTTGCTCCATAAATGTTTCTGAGCCAGAGATTCAAAATTAAACGATGAATAAAATATAGTGTTCCCCCACATAGTGCACAGCTTTTCATCTAGCAAATGTTTAGTGAGCACCTACTCTGTGCTAGGATCCATACCAGGCTCTGAGGAGACCATGGAGAAAGGACAGGCCCCTGCCTTCATGATTATTACATTCTAGTGTAGGGAAGACAATAAACAAGTAAACTAAAACACAATACCAGCAGTGATGAGTGCAAAGAAGAAAATAGAACAGACTTGGCTGACAGGGAGAGATGGGAGGTCCCGGCACGGTATTTAGAGTAGGTAGCCAGGGAGGGCCCCCCTGAGGAGCTGGCATTTGAGCTGGTATCCAGATGACAAGAAGCATCCAGCCAGGTGAAGGTTTGGGGGAACTACAGAGACTACAGCCAGCAAGGACAAGCACACTTGGTTCTTATTGCAGTTTTCTTCTTCACGTCACATGGGTTCATTTTCTCACTGGACTTGCCCTCCACTTGGCTGCCATGGCAACCTGGGCAGACCATTCTATTTTGCCCACCCAGTCACTCATCAGCCCACACTCAGCGCATACCCAATCCTAGCAACTAGTCGTGGGAACATTATTTAGAAAACAATAGACTCTATAACTCTTTGCATCAGCTCCAAGGACTATTCAGCTGTAACTGAAAATAAATCAAGCAGCCCTGTCCCAGGAGATGCCCTCAGTCAGAGCCCATCCTTCATAAATAGCTAGCTCAGCCTTCTCAAGCCAGTTTCTACCTTGCTTTCCACAAAAGGCCCAGGTCAGTCAACTCAAGTGACCTCTAATAGCCCTGATGCCACAGGATGTTCCTCTCTACCGTCTTCAGTCAAACTTTCCTGTTTTCACTCTGGCTATCTCTGCATTTGGACGAGTCTTTTAATTTCAAATATTTCTGTGAGATGTACTCCCAGAAGTTGCAGACTGTGTACAGTTTGTTCCTGCTCCTCTGTGGTATCTAATTTAAGTTCTCCCATAGAAGATGAACAGGATACTTCCATGTTTAGTGAGCCATGTAGAACTAAGATAAGTTACCACCCTATTTATCTCCCAGGAAATGAGTTCAGGGGAGGTTTAGGTTTTGTTCACCTCACACTGGAATGTGGCTAAGCAAGTGCCATCTTACATCTTAAGTGATAATTCAGAATCATCTCTCCCAACACTGACATTTTTTCTGAGTATCATTGAAAACATTTCCTGAAGACGTTCAAATATTTGTCCTTGGTTTTTTTTCTTAAAGGAAAGCTAAAGAATTAAACAAAAATGATCATGCCTACCCTGTGATCTCAATAATGAAGTATTGGGTTAAGTGTATATCATTAGAATGGAGAGAGGGAGAGAGACTGGGACTGGCTGTAATACCTGGACAGAAGCCAGGGATCGTGCTCATTTTTGACCTGTCTGGACAAAGCCCACCTTAAGAGGATTGTGGGGAACACTGTCTTAGAGCACAGAGGGAAGATGACAGAAGCCTGAAATGAGGATGAACAGGTATTATATGGCCTGGAGGGAAGGCAGCAGAATGTCTATTTGCATACCAGTGGCACAATAAACAGCCTTAAAACCAGATGCCAGTGATCCAATTATTTCTCAATTTTTTGTCTCAGGCAATAGACCACGACAGATGCAGCTACAGAAGGGTCCCTGTCATTAAACACCTGGCCAGCTTCTCATTGCTAGGCTGCAGGGTAAAATGTACTGCTGACTACAACTTATGATGTGATTTTTCTCCCCCATAGCACAAAGGTAGATGGTTACAAAAATCTAGTAGTGGGAAAGGGGGAAGTACCATGATTTTGGAATAAAAATCTTGACTCTAAAGAGACCCAGACTCATAGATAAATTTTTAAGGTAGTGAAAATCAATAGTCCTAGCAAATAAGGAAGCAAGGTGGCCTAAAAATGTTGCAAGGTAGAATTCTATGCTTCATGGAGTAAAACCGTGTAAGTGCTTCATCTCTGCTGGCCTCACTTCTGCCAGATGTTTTATTATTCAACCTCTCAGGCTTTCACCATATCCCTGGTTGATCTCATAGCTCAATATTAAAGCAGCTGGATAATGATGAGCTTTAGGATATTTAACCCCTTTAAGTCCCCAGATGAGCTTCTTATTTCCCATCCTTTCTACCTAAGAGATTAGCAACTACACAGCAATCCACCATTCATTCATTAACAAACATTTTGGAGTGCCTTCTACCACCATGTGTTGGGAGGGATTTAAAGGTGAGTAAGACATGCTCTGTTCACAGAGCTTGTGATCTGGCAGAAAGAGAATAAAAATACACATGGTAACTACAATACAAGGCAAAATATGCTACTTAACAAAAGAGGGGGCAATCGAAATGTGATAAGAGTTTGGAAGAATTTCACATCCCTGAAATTAAGGTATGCATTTGAAAAACAGCTCTATTAGTCCAAACAGAATACACAAACTGTATGCTTGGGCATTGGTTTTGAAGGATTTTTTATGAAAACTAATAGCAGATATTTTTGGCATATATTTAGTCTTGTGTGATTCTCTTATAACAACAGAGTAAACTTTGAAATGGATTTAACTAGAACACGGTCACCCAGGCTGGTTAGCTGCAGAATATTTGTGTGGTCTTCTCCCCAACATTGAGCCCTGTGCTCACTAGCAGCACGCTGCTGTTTCAATATCTTTAGGAAGGCATTACAAGGAATATGGATTGTTGTGGGTAATGCTGGTTAGAAAGCAATCTCAGATACATCGGATATGAGTCTGAATTTTAAAGTGGCCATACATTTTCAGTGCCAACATTAAAGATGTTT
>NW_007729003.1:202392-203292 GCF_000696425.1 Galeopterus variegatus | reverse complement strand
CGGATATGAGTCTGAATTTTAAAGTGGCCATACATTTTCAGTGCCAACATTAAAGATGTTTTGTGCTGACTCCTTAAGTGCATTCTGTAAGAAGATTATCAAACAGCAAGCCACAATGAAACCTACCCGACACTCTTACCCACAAATCTGCAACATTAGCATTTTTTCATAAAGTCAAAGAAACTTAGGGAGCTCTCCATCCAAGGCAGCAATAAGGGAAAGTGCTGAATGAGGACTGAAGAGCCCAAGAGAAAGGTAAATATAATCAGGGTAGTATTGTGAGAAAGAACCCACGATAGGGTGACAGGTACCTGAGGACAAATCTCAGCTCTGCCTCTTTGAGGTTGCATAACCCTGAGTAAATAATCTACCCTCTCCAAGTCTCCTTTTCTACATCTTTAAAATCAGGGGATTGCACTAGATTATCTCTGAGGCCCTTCCTAGTTAAGAGCCATATCACTTGTGTTTGAATAACAGCTCTGTCCCTAACTAGCAATGTGACCTTCAGAAAGTACTTAACATCTCTGTGCCTTATAATTCTGATCTGTAAAATGAGTATAGTAGACCTAGCTCATAGGGTGGTTGTAATGAACAAATGAGTTACCATACATAAAGCCTTTAGAAGAGTGCCAGGCTTGTAATAAAGGCTAAGTACTTATTATCTATTATTATCATTATTACTATTATTAATCAAAGTGGAAGATACAGAAGCAACACTCAGGACTCTCAGCTCTGTGTCCTTGACCAATTCACAAAAAGATACAAGTATGTCTTAGATCAGTTTCCCAATAAGTATGGGTTTAAAGATAAAAGATAAGGAATCAGTTATAAATCAAAAGAAAAAGTGTTAAATTATGACTTTGCTAGCTTCTGGACATTAGAGAAAAACAATTCTCTTCA
>NW_007729003.1:201294-201898 GCF_000696425.1 Galeopterus variegatus | reverse complement strand
TGTTTATGTGAGGGTGTCTGGGGATGAGATCAACATTTGAATCAGCAGACTGACTACAGCAGATTGCCCTCCCTAATGTGGGTGGACCCTACCAATTAGTAGAAGGCCTGAGTAGAACAAAAAGGCTGACCGTCCCTCAAGTAAGAGATAATTCCATCTGTCTGACTGCCTTCAATCTGAGACACTGGCTTTTTCCTGCCTGCAGACTCAAACTAAAACATCAGTTCTTCTTGGATCTCAAGACTGCCAGTCTTCAGAGTGAAGCTACACCATCAATCAACTCTCCCAGGTCTCCAGCTTGCTGACTTAGCCCGTATATCTTGGGACTTGTCAGCCTCCGTAATTATGTGAGCTATTTCCTTGTAATAAATCTTTCTCTGCATATATATCTTATTGGTTCTGTCTCTCTGGAGAACACTAACTAGTACACCAACCAAGACTCTGTCTTGTTCCCCCCTCATCCTCTGTGGCACAGCAGATGGAACCCCAAGTCGAGGCATCTTAAGACAACATTTTCTTATGATCACACTGATGATCTCTGTACACTCTGCTAAATCTGACTTAGTCTCAAGACCATGTGCTTCTGAGAGCCAATACATGCTAA
>NW_007729003.1:198663-200196 GCF_000696425.1 Galeopterus variegatus | reverse complement strand
GCTTCACTCACACCCACTAGCTCTTCTCCCACAGACCAAGCTAGAGGTCTGATACATCCAGAGGACAATCCATTTATTTATTTCCCTTGTCATTTATAGAGAAACCAGCATGTTCCTAATTCCATTTTTGGAGGAAATGGCTTGAGGACATTTCCCAGAATGCACTGTGGAGGTGTCTCACAACCACACTAGGCAGTGACAGAACAGCTCTGCAAGGGCCTCCTCCCCTCATGTAGATTGGGAGCAGGAGATAATTTTTCCATTTACATTAATCTCTTGTGCAAATGGAAATAGAGATGCAGTGATGTTGTTACTTTAACAAACCCTCAATGTGTCCATATTCTGTGCAGGCCCTACAATGACCACTGCCTGCTTTAGGCAGGTTCTCAAGTTTTATGATCGAGTGATTGGTCATAGGAACTCCCTTTTCACTGCTTCCAGAATGTTGCAAACATCCCTATCATTGCATAATGTCCTGTATTATAATCATTATTTGTTTCCTCCCCATGGAGTTCATGTGTTCTTCCAGGTTGAAGTTTGTGCTTTATTCATCTATGAATTCCCAGAGCCAATAAATGGTCATTGAATCCACTTCCTCATTTTTCTCCCCATTTCCCTTACAGTGTAGGAAGTCAAGAAAAGAACTATGCATAGCCAACCAAGACTGCGCTCTGAAAAGATTACACATCAGGAAGCATCTTAATAATTGAGGTACCCCAGCGTGTCTGGAAGAGAATATGACGAGGGGCCTCAGAAGAAAAAATAAATGATACATAAGACACATCTAGGTAACTGCCAAACTGAAGCTCGAACAAATATTTTTCAAGAAGCAGAGCTTACAAACCTAGAGAAACAGCTCATAACTCACAGATTTGTCTGAAAATGGGACATTCTTATCCACATGGATTCATATGGGAGATATAAGTCTAAGAGGGACAGAAAGAATGACAAACAATATAATAAATATTCACTGTCTCATGGTGACTGGCAAATATCCAAGGTAGTATTGTAAAAAACTGAATTATAGGGAAATATTCAGTAATAGCGAAAAAGTTAATGACATGATTTATATACTGATTTTAGAGACTGTGCAAGGGCTAGAAAGTGATAATGGTAACTTCTATTTATTCAGAGCACAAGTAATAAGAAAGTTCCCTAAAGCAAATGCCATCTCTGAAACATTGCAAGATTCTTCTAAATAATCAATAATTCAGAATTTTCACTTGATGTAAAATCACTTTATTAAGAAGAACCAAGTTGGAGGACTAACACCACCTAATTTCAAAACGTATAGAGATATAGTTATCAAGAGAGTGTGGTATTGGCTTAATGATAGACAGATCAGTGAAACAGAATAGAGTCCATAACTGGACTCACACCTAAATAAACAACTGATTGTTAACAAAGGTCATTCAGTGGAGAAAGGATAGTCTTTCAAGAAATGGTACTGGAAAAAATGAATATCGACATGCAAAAGAAAAAGAAAAAAAGATGAACTTCTATTCCTATCTCACATCATATACAAAAATTAAC
>NW_007729003.1:195745-198649 GCF_000696425.1 Galeopterus variegatus | reverse complement strand
GTCCATAACTGGACTCACACCTAAATAAACAACTGATTGTTAACAAAGGTCATTCAGTGGAAAAAGGATAGTCTTTCAAGAAATGGTACTGGAAAAAATTAATATCGACATGCAAAAGAAAAGAAAAAGAAAAAAAGATGAACTTCTATTCCTATCTCACATCATATACAAAAATTAACTCAAAATAGATTATAGAGTTATATGTAAAACCTCAAACTATAAAACTTTTAGAAGAAAACATAGAAGAAAGTCTTTGTCACCTTGGGGTAGGCAAAGATTTCTTAGATACAACACCAAAAGCACAATCCATAAAAAAGCAAATTGATAAACTGGACTTGATGAAAAATAAAATTCTGCTCTTTAAAAGAGACTATTGAGAATGAAAAGACAAGCCAAAGACTGGGAGAAAATATTTACAAATCAAATATCTGATGAAGAATTTGTGTGCAGAATATAGAAAGAACTTTCAAAACTCAACTATAGGAAAACAAAAAAATCTAATAATAAACTGGGCAACAGATCTGAACAGAAACTTCATGAATGAAGATATATGGTTGGCAAATAAGAACAAAAAACACTCAGCATTATCAGGCATTAGGAAAATTCAAGTTAAAACTACAATGAAATTCTACTACATGCTTATTAGGCCAAAATCAGAAGGACTGACAACAACAAATCTTGGTCAGGATGCGGAAGAACTGAACTCTAACATACCAGTGGGAATGTAAAATTGTACAATCACTTTAGAAAACAGTTTGGCAGTTTCTTGGAAGTTTAAATGTACACCTACCTTATGATCCAGGCATCCTACTGGCAGGTATTAATCCAAGAGAAATGAAAGCATATGCCCAAACACTTGTATATAATGTTCATAGCAGCTTTGTTTGTACAGTAATAGCCAAAAATTTGTAACAATCCAAATGGCTATCAGCAGGTGAATGGATAAATAAATTGTGGTATAGCCATACAAGGGATTACAATTCAGTAATAAAAAAGGAAAGAAATATTGATGCATACAACAACGTGGATGAATATCAAAATAATGATGCCGAGAGAAAGAAGCCAGACACAAAAAGGAGCACATACTGTATGATTCCATTTATATAAAAATCAAGAAATGCAAACCCATGGATAGTGACAGAAAACAGATGGGGGTGCAAGGCAAGAGGGATAGATTACAAAAGAACCCAATGAAACTTTTCTGGGTGATGAGTTTGTCCATTTTTTGATTGTGGTGATGGTTTCACTGGTCTGTACACATATAAAGTCTTAGTGTATCCTTTAAATATGTGTAGTTTATTGTACGTCAATTATACCTCAATAAAATTGTTTTGAAAAAAGAAAAATAATAATTTCATTCATTTATTCAACAAAAATTTGTGGACAACCTACTCTGTGGCGGGTACTGGGATCTAATAGTGATCAAAATAAACAAAAATACTTTCTGTGATCCTTTCCAAATAAAAATAACTCCATCTTTATACATAACATTATTTGCTTAAGGCCAGAAAAAAACTAGAAATTGGTAGAGTCAGGAGCAGGGCCCAGAGCAAGAGTACAAATGGAAACCCACAATACATATATAATATATAAAAGTGATCAATGAAGCTGTGCTCCTGCCCAGCCCACATTTCTTCCTGGGCCCACAAGCCAGAGCTAAGGAGCTACTCTTACTGGGACAACACTACCATTCACCAAACTGAAGGGGAACATGAAAATTTGAGGCCAGGATAGAAGCTGGGCCTCCCCCAGGCCTTACTTTTCAGTACTCCCAGGAGTCTCCCAAAACTCTACTGCCTGAGCAGAGCAGAGGATGGAAGTAAAATTATCTGAGGAACTCACTATGCACAGGTACCCTCTGATGTCTGGGACAGAGACTAGAATTTTCTTCTTCCTCTTGGTGGACTCCTGTACTCTCACCTCAACGTCCTTGCCCACAGGCTCAAGTCGTCCTGTCATTTGCTCAGCTGGTTCCCAAACTTGAAAAAAAAAATAATTTTTACAAGATGGAAAAAAATTTTTCAAGGTCTTTGTCTTTTGATGTTCATGATATGCAGAATCCTCTTAAAAGCAGGACTCAGATCTCCTACCCTTTGGCGCGGGCCTATGGATGGCATTGGTCAGTAATAGAACTCAGATTTCCAGGAGACCCTATTGATTGAAAAAATACTATATGTGAATCATATAAAAGATAAATGGAAAGCATCCACTAATAGGAAGCAAGCAGTTATTTCTATGTCCAAGGCGAGTCAGAGATATAGTCATTCCTTTCAACAGGTATTACGCCATATCCTGGGCTTCATAACTTCATCAAAATAAAATTGTGAAACAACATTTAAATAATTGAAGCAATAGTCTCTAATTCTATGAACTAACTCGAGGAAAGATGCATAATAATTTCAATATTTTACACCTCAAACTGTGATGAATTTATTCCTTACTTTAACATATTCTTGGTGAGTTCAAGAAACCAGGCTAAGCCATTGGTAAGTTACTAAATAGTACAAGACATTGCCTTGGTCCTCAAGAGACTTGGAATCTCAATATATAACACAAGGACATATGTGGTAAGTGTCATAGAAGTGAAATGATTAAGAATAATGAGAATAAAGCAAAGATCACGTGAGAAATCATAATGCCATGGGAATGAAAAATACAATGAAAAGAGAGGCATTAAAGTTAGGTTCCAGAGGGTGGTGAGAAGTTCACCAAACTAAAGACTGAAATTTAGTCTCTTTATAGAATGCATGCAAAGTTTGTCCAATAAGACATCATTTATTGCTTGTTTGAATTCCTCTGATATGATATATTGATAATTTGCTATTTTATTTTATCTTCAGATAGCTTTTTTTTTTCCTTTTTGTCTTTTTTACTGACCGGTAACAGGATCGCAACCCTCGGTGT
>NW_007729003.1:193970-194506 GCF_000696425.1 Galeopterus variegatus | reverse complement strand
TTGTAACTTGTAACCATTGACTTTGGTTCTATCCCTTGGACAAAACAGAATCACTTCTGTATAAAAATTCTTTGTGTTAAGACCATGTTAATATCCTAAGGCTCCTCTTTTCTGGGTTTCATAATACCTATAATGATGATAGTGATAAAATTAATGACAGCAGGTATATTAGTTTCCTAATGCTGCTGTAACAAATTACCACAAACTTTGGGGCTTAAAATAACACAAATTTATTATCTTAAAGTTGCATAGGTCCAAAGTCTAACATGGGTCTCACTGGGCTAAAATCAAGGCGTCAGCAGTGCTGCATTCCTTATGGAGGTTCCAGAGGACAATTGCTTCTTTGCCTTTTTCTAGCTCCTTGGCTCAATTCATTCCTCCCATCATTCTGACCTCTACTTCCATCATTACATCTTCTTCTCTCACTCTGACCCTCTTCCCTTCCTCTTATAAGGACCCTTGTGATACATGGGCTCACCTGGATAATCTAGAATAATCTTCCCAAGTCACATCTGCAAAGTCCCTTTGCCACATAC
>NW_007729003.1:191469-193868 GCF_000696425.1 Galeopterus variegatus | reverse complement strand
CACCTGGATAATCTAGAATAATCTTCCCAAGTCACATCTGCAAAGTCCCTTTGCCACATACGATACCATATTCACAGGTTCCAGGGATTAGGATGTGAACATCTTCAGGGAGCCATTATTCTGCCCACCACAGCAGTTCACATTTTTAGTATTCACTATGTGCCAAGTACACTGCCAAGTGCTTTACATGCATCATCCCACTGAATCATTTTGACAATCCTATGAGGTAGGTCCTGTGGTTGTCCCCATTTTAGAGATATGGGCTCTCAGGCATAGAGGCATTAAGGAACTTCCCAGGTTACACAGCTAATTTTGTCAGGTCTTACAACTCTTCTTCATAACTCATTGTTTCCAGAGGTTTTACTTTCTCGTTTTCATCTATGGACAACTTGTTGCTATTAGGATAAACTTGTGACAGTGAGAGGGAGTATATCCCAGACAAAGAAAATATGCACAAAGCGGTGGGGGCAGGAAAGCTAAAATGCATTTCTGAGGAAAGGCAATGAGTCCAGAATGCCTAGGGCAAAAGGCACATACTGGGGAGTAGTGTGATATAAGCAGGGAAAGGGGGACTGGAAGCCAGATTTGGGCAGGTAAAGATGAGTCAAGGGAGAATGAGAAAGCCAGTACTGAGCTGGGTCTGACACATCATAGAAGTGCCTTAGGCAAATTAATCCAAAAGATTCTAAAGGGAAAGGAGGGGAGTGAAGAGGGAGAAATGTACAGAACATTTATGAAGAAAGCTGTCAAACTCTTCTGAAAAATAACATGAAAATGAGATAAATTGAGAGCACATTGTGCCACTGAAATTTCAACCAAAATCTTTACTGACAATTATTCATAGCCTAATTAAAAAATGCTAGGGTTTAAATAGAAGAATAAGGGGTTAAGAACAGCCAAGTATATGTTAAAGAAAACAAAAATGAGGGAGAAATAACACTACCACATAATAAAATATATTATCAAGCTACAATAATCAAAATAGTATAGAATAGATATAGTAATAAACAGATCCATGTAATAGAGTAGGCACTTAGACATAGCAAAACAAGCATTTCATAGATTATAAAGGTAGTAATTCAAATCAAAGGATGATAATAATCAGTAAATGATGCTGAGATAATTGGCTAACTTGGAAATAATTTTGGATTTCTACATTCATTAACCAAAACAAATACAAAATTGATTAAATGGTGAAATGCAAAAAAACAAAATGTTAAAAAATAGAAATAATCATAATTTTTTTAAACCTAAAAGTGAGGGAACTCTTTTTTAACATAAAGTAAAGGAAGAAATTGGAAGGACAACAACAATAAATTTGAACACACACACAGACACAATAATTCTACATGTCAACACCATTAAAAACATCAAATAGAAAACTAAAAAATATCAGAAAATGTATACGATAGAAAAAGTTAATCCTTAAAATATTAGGAACATTTATCAAGAGAAGTACTCAAATAGAAATACAAGTAAATGACCCCATCCCCAGCCCAGCCAAGTGCGCACCAACCAGAGAAGCATCTCTCCAGAGAGGCCTGAGACCCTCAGAGACCACACGCCCTGTGGTGCCAGCATGCAACCAAGCAGGTAGGCCTTGCTACTACTGGACTCATCCTCAGCCTGGCCAAGTATGTGCTGACCAGAGAGGCACCCCCCAGAGAGGCCCAAGACCCATGGTGACCACGTACCCGAGGAGCAAACAGGCAACCAAGCAGACCCTGAAGTAGTCATGCCAAATTGGCAGCCCTGGCAGGATCCTAGCCGGACAATAGTGTTGAACCAGTGGACCATGAAATCCCTTGCCACAATGACTAAACATCAAAGGAAAGATAAGAGAAATATTAAAAATCAAGAAAGTACACCACCAAAGGGTAATAACTCTCAAGCACTAGATCCTATAGAACAAGAAGCCCTTGAAATATCTGACAAGGAATTTTGAGTGATAATTCTAAGGAAACTAAATGAGATACAAGAAAACTCAGCTAGACATGATGAAACGAGGAAGAGTATACAGGACCTAAAAGAAGAAGTGTACAAGGAAATCAATGCCCTTTAAAAAAACATAGCAGAGCTTGCCAAGCTGAAGAATTCATTCAATGAAATAAAAAACACAACAGAGAGTTTAACCAGCAGGCTTGCAGAAGGAGAAGAGAGAACTACTGACCTTGAAGAGAGGCTGTTTGAAATACCACAGGCAGACAAAAAAAAAAGAAAAAAGAATTCAAATCATTGAAGAAAATCTAAGAGAGATACCAGACAACCTTAAACGCTCAAATATCCGAGTCACGGGTATTCCAGAAGGGGAGGAAAAAGAAGATTGCATTGAAAACATATTCAACAAAATAGTGGTAGAAAACTTCCAAGGTATAGGAAAAGACAGATATCTTCAGATG
>NW_007729003.1:187348-190450 GCF_000696425.1 Galeopterus variegatus | reverse complement strand
TAACATCAGACTTTTCCTCACAAATCCTAAAAGCCAGAAAAGAATGGGATGATATATTTGAAATACTAAAAGACAGAGATTGCCAGCCAAGAATACTCTACCCCACAAGGCTATCCTTCCAAAATGAAGGTAAAATAGTATATTTCTCAGACAAACAAAGACTGCAGGAGTTCACTACCACACAACTACCCTTACAAGAAATTCTCAAGGGAGTACTGGGTTTGGTACCTGAAAAATAACTGCCACTGCCATAAAAACTCAAGAAAAATCAAAACCCACTAGTAAAATTAAAATGCCAACAATGAAGAGAAAAAAAAAGTTTATCTACAACCCAAGAAACCAACAAATACAGAAGACAAACAGTAAATCAGAAAGAAAGGAACAAAAGACATGTAAGACAACCAAACAAAAATCAATAAAATGCTAGGAGTAAATCAACACTTTTCAATAACAACTCTTAATGTAAAAGGATTAAATTCCCCAATCAAAAGACACAGACTGACTGTCTGGATTAAAAAGGAGGGCCCGGGCCAGCCCTGTGGCGTGCTCGGGAGAGTGCGGCGCTGGGAGCACAGCGACGCTCCTGCCGCAGGTTCGGATGCTATATAGGAATGGCTGGTGCACTCACTGGCTGAGCGCAGTGTGGGTGACACCACACCAAGGGTTGTGATCCCCTTACTGGTCATGAAAAAAAGACAAAAAATAAAAAAATGGAGGGCCCAACTCAACTATATGCTGCCTTCAAGAAACCCACTTCACCTATAAAGACTCACATAGACTAAGAGTGAAAGGATGGAAAAAGTTTTACCATGCAAACAAAAATGAAAAACCAGATGGAGTAGCTATTCTTATATCTGATAAAACAGACTGTAAACTAAAAACCATAAAAAGAGATAATGAGGGCCACTATATAATGATAAAAGGATTGATCTATCAAGAAGACATAACAATCATAAGTGTATATGCACCCAATGTCAGAGCAACCAGATTTGTAAAGCAAACTCTATTAGACCGAAAGAAGGGAATAGACACTAAGAACATAATAGCAGGGGAAATGAACTCCCCACTACCAATATTGGAGAGTTCATCTAGGCAAAGAATTAGCAAAGAAACACGAGATCTAAACAACACTCTAGACCAATTGGACTTGGTAGATATCTACAGAGCATTTCATCCAATAACCTTAGAATATTCATTCTTCTTATCAGAACATGGATCATCCTCCTGGATAGATCACATGTTAGGTCACAAATCAAGTCTCAACAAATTCAAAAAAATTGGAATTATCCCATGTATTTTTTCAGATCACAATGAATTAAAATTAGAAATCAATAAGAAACAAAATTCTGGAAGCTATACAAACACATGGAAATTAAACAGCATTCTACTTAATGACATATGGGTCCAAGAAGAAATCAAGCAGGATATGAAAAATTTTATTGAAACTAATGAAAATAACGATACATCATACCAAAACCTGTGGGATACTGCAAAAGCAGTATTAAGGGGGAAATTTATTGCATTAAATGCTTACAAATGCTTATTTCAGAAGAATGGAAAGATGGCAAGTGAACAACCTAATACTTCACCTTAGAGAACTAGAAAAACAAGAACAATCCATACCCAAAGTTAGCAGATGGAAAGAAATCATTAAGATCAGAGCAGAACTTAAATTGAAACCCCCCAAAAAGATACAAAAGATCAATGAATCAGAAAGTTGTTTTTTTGAAAAGATAAATAAAATTGACAAGCCATTAGCATGGCTAACTAAAAAAAGAAGAGGGAAGACACAAAAAACAAAAATTAGAAATGAAAAAGGTGATATTACAACTGATACCTCTGAAATACAAGGAATCATTAGAGACTACTATAAAAAACTATATGCCAACAAATTTGAAAATCTGGAGGAAATGGATAAATTTCTGGACACACACAAACTACCAAACCTGAGCCAAGATGATGTAGAAAATCTGAACAGACCAATAACAATAAAAGAGATTGAAGCTGTTATCAGAAGGCTCCCAACAAAGAAAAGCCCAGGACCAGATGGATTCACAGTAGAATTCTATCAAACATTCAAACCAGAATTGACACCAATTCTCTAGATTGAAACAGAGGTCATTCTCCCAAACTCATTCCATGAAGCAGACATCACCTTGATACCAAAACCAGGTAAAGATACAATTAAAAAAGAAAACTACAGGCCAATATCCTTGATGAATATAGACACAGAAATCCTCAATAAAATACTAGCTAACAGAATACAGCAACACATACACAAAATTATACACCACGATCAAGTGGGATTCATCCCAGGGATGCAAGGTTAGTTCAACGTACACAAATCAATAAATGTGTGATACACCATATCAATAAAATCAAACACAAGGACCATATGATCATCTCTATAGATGCTGAAAAAGAATTTGATAAAATTCAACAATCATTCATGATACTCTCTACAAGTTAGGTGTAGATGGAAAGTATCTCAACATAATTAAAGCCATATATAGTAAACCTACTGCCAATATCATCCTGAATGGAGAAAAGCTGAAAGCTTTTCCTTTAAGAACAGGAACTATGGGCCGGCCCGTGGCTCACTCGGGAGAGTGCGGTGCTGATAACACCAAGGCCGCGGGTTCGGATCCCATATCGGGATGGCCGGTTCGCTCACTGGCTGGGCGAGAAGGAAATAAAGGACATCCAGACTGGAAAAGATGAAGTCAAACTGTCCCTATTTGCAGATGACATGATCCTATATATTGAACAGCCTAAAGCCTCTATAAAAAACTCTTGGAGTTGATAAATGATTTCAGCAAAGTCACAGGGCACAAAATCAACACACAAAAATCAGTAGCATTTCTATTTCCAATAGTGAACATGCAGAAAGAGAAATCAAGAAAGCCTGCCCATTTACAATAGCCACCAAAAAAATAAAATACTTAGGAATAGTTAACGAAGGATGTGAAATATCTCTATAATGAGAACTACAAACCACTGCTGAGAGAAATTAAAGAGGACACAAGAAGATAGAAAGATATCCCATGCTCTTGGATTGGAAGAATCAACATAGTGAAAATGGCCATACTACCCAAAGTGATA
>NW_007729003.1:185906-187309 GCF_000696425.1 Galeopterus variegatus | reverse complement strand
CATTTTTCTCAGACATGGAAAAACTTTCCAGACATTTATATGGAATAACAAAAGACCACACGTAGCCAAAGCAATGCTGAGCAATAAATAAATAAATAAATAAAGCTGGAGGCATAAAACTACCTGACTTTAAACTGTACTACAAAGCTATAATAACCAAAACAGCATGGTACTGTCATAAAAACAGATACACTGACCAATGGAATAGAATAGAGAATCCAGAAATCAACCCATACACCTACAGCCATCTGATCTTTGACAAAGGCACCAAGCCTATACACTGGGGAAGAGACTGCTTCTTCAGCAAATGGTGCTGGGATAATTGGATCTCCATATGCATGAGAATGAAACTAGACCCATCCTCTCACCATATACTGAAATCAACTCAAAATGGATTAAAGAATTAAATATACACCCTGAAGCAATAAAACTTCTTAAAGAACACATAGGAGAAACACTTCATGAAGTAGGACTGGGCACAGACTTCATGAATACGATCCCAAAAGCATGGGCAACCAAAGGAAAAATAAACAGATGGGATTATATCAAACTAAAAAGCTTCTGCACAGCAAAAGAAGCAATCAACAGAGTTAAAAGACAACCAACAGAGTGGGAGAAAATATTTGCAAAATATACATCTGACAAAGGATTAATATCCAGAATATACAAGGAACTCAAACATCTTTACAACAAAAAAACAAGTACCCCAATTAAAAAATGGGCAAAAGAGCTAAATAGGCATTTCTCTAAGGAAGATATATGAATGGCCACAGACACATGAAAAAATGCTCAACATCACTCAGCATTTGGGAAATGCAAATCAAAACCACACTGAGATATCATCTCACCCCAGTTAGGATGGCTAATATACAAAAGACTGTGAATGATAAATGCTGGCAAGGTTGCAGAGAAAAAGGGACTCTCATACATTGTTGGTGGGACTGCAAAATGGTGCAGCCTCTATGGAAAATGGTATGGAGGTTCCTCAAACAGTTGCAGATAGATCTACCATATGACCCAGCTATCCCACTGCTGGGAATATACCCAGAGGAATGGAAATCATCAAATCATCACTGTTCCCCAATGTTCATTGCAGCACTACTTACAATAGCTAAGAGTTGGAACCAGCCCAAAAGTCCATCCTCAGATGAGTGGAGTTGGAACCAGCTTGCAATAGCTAAGAGTTGGAACCAGCCCAAAAGTCCATCCTCAGATGAGTGGAGTTGGAACCAGCCCAAATGTCCATCATCAGATGAGTGGATACGGAAAATGTGGTATATCTACACAATGGAATACCACTCAGCTATAAAAAGGAATGAAATACTGCCATTCGCAATGACACGGATGGACCTAGAGAGAATTATATTAAGTGAAACAAACCAAACAAATAAGCGGGTGGGGGA
>NW_007729003.1:169135-184933 GCF_000696425.1 Galeopterus variegatus | reverse complement strand
TGGTGGGACTGCAAAATGGTGCAGCCTCTATGGAAAATGGTATGGAGGTTCCTCAAACAGTTGCAGATAGATCTACCATATGACCCAGCTATCCCACTGCTGGGAATATACCCAGAGGAATGGAAATCATCAAATCATCACTGTTCCCCAATGTTCATTGCAGCACTACTTACAATAGCTAAGAGTTGGAACCAGCCCAAAAGTCCATCCTCAGATGAGTGGAGTTGGAACCAGCCCAAATGTCCATCATCAGATGAGTGGATACAGAAAATGTGGTATATCTACACAATGGAATACTACTCTGCTATAAAAAAGAATGAAATGCTGCCATTTGCAATGACATGGATGGACCTAGAGAGAATTGTATTAAATGAAACGAGTCAGGCACAGAAAGAGAAATATCACATGTTCTTATTTATCTGTGGGAGCTAAAAATAAGTCAATATATACACAAATAAACTGGGGGAGGGGAGGGAAGAAGTCACAACAATTACGATTCCTTGAAGTTGATATGACAAGTGAACAGATAGGAGGTTATTGGGAGGTAGGGGGGAGAGGGAAGAGGAAGGGAGGTTTTGGTAATGGGTCACAATAATCAACTACCTTGTATATTGACAAAATAAAATTAAATTTAAAAAAAAGAAATACAAGTAAATGATATGAGCTAGGAATTCATAAGTAAATTTGATGGCAACAAACACAACAAAAAAATCTGGCTTCATTAGTAATCAGAAAATTAATAATCATGTTTTTGCCTATAAAATTGATAAAAATTATTTTAGTGGTAACAGCCAATTTTTTTAGAATACACAGGCAATCTCATACAGCGCTGTTGGAAATATAACCTTTCTGAAAGGAAATTTGACAATTGGTATCAAAAGCATAACGAACATTCACATCTTTTGATCCAACACTTCCCCTTCCAGGACTTCATCCAAAGGAAATAACCAGAAAAGTTTACAAAGATCCATATACAAGGATGTTCAGTATCAGGGGGTATTTTAATAGGAAAAGAATGGGAAAAACTTAAAAGTGCAATAATAGGAACTTGATGATCATAGTATATCTATAGAATGGAATGCTAGGCAGACTTTAAAAATATGTTGATGAAAAATAGTTAATTATGTCAGAAGATGTTGAAAATATCCACTAATGTGAAAAAGTCACTGAAGGGTATGTACAAGGTGATCCCAAATGTTTTTGGTATGTGTGTACATATGTGTGTATATAAACTTAAAGGATATATATACAACAAAATATTCATTTATTTCATCTACTGAAGTTCTTCAGGGTACATAACTGCAGGCACCACAACCATAAGATCTAGCTCCATGTGAAAGTTGAGAGGGTATAAGAAAACCATACATAATATTTTGGTCACCATAAACACATATAACAGAGGAGATTAAGATTATCAAAATATAGTTGTGCTTCTGACCTAGAAAATTTCTTACTAATCTGTCTTTGCTTGTCTCAAATATTTTTATTTCCCTCTAGAATGGTCCAGTTTTATTTACTTAGCCCTTTCTGCCGACTCTAGTGTAGTATACATCACTAAAGTTTAATAAGGAAACAGCATCAGACCAAAATAAAGAGAAGCTTTCTCCAGACTATGTTACTGTCAAAATCTTCTAGATTTCTTAAATTGAAATTCCTCATTATGAATCAGAAAGACTGAAAATGATCAATAGAATTAGATTATCGAGTGAATTCATTTGAATAGATATTTTTTCTACTATTTTTTTTATGATCCTAACAAATACATGCTGATATAAATGTTACTCAGTTTACACTAGAAAGCAAAGCTCTGTGCATCTATTACAACAAAAATACTTTCTGATTACAGAAACTCTGTTCTTCCTTTTAAAATGTCCAAAACACCCATTAGCTTGTCTTTAGCTTCAGCTCATAAAATACATTATGACTTTCATTTATTGTTACTATAATCATTGTTATTTCAAAGTAATTCCTGCTTATTGGAACATGTCAAACAACTCAGAACAATATAAAGAATTGATAATCTTCCTCCCCCAGCCCAAATCCCACTCTCCTGAGGAACCGAGGTTAACTCTGATTGTTATCCTTTGCACCCTCTCAAACATTTGTTTTACTTTGGCTTCACAAGCTTGAAAAAGCAAAAGTTCAGCCCATTAGCAAAATTTATTGTGGTTTTGCAAAGTATCAACCTACATATAAAAAATCAGCCAAAATAGACAAAAAGTGATTCAAAACCTTTACCAATTCTAATTCTGAACCAGGATATCTTTTCCATAAATTAAGGTTAGATATTTAAGAAACAGATTGACCAACAGGGAAAACTCAGTTTTTTTCTCTGTCTAATGTATCTCATCCATTTCAGACAATGAATTTCCTTTGTAGAATTATCATTTATACAAAGAGTAATTAAGAACCTGTTTTTGGTGTTAAACATGCAGGAAAAAAAAAACCCCACTTAAATTGGTTCTTTTCTGCCTCATAAACTTAACTTTTTCCCTCAGTTCCAAGACCACCTCAATTCTTGGTGTTCCGTAATTAAATTTTCTTTTTACATTTTCCTTTTTTTTTTTTCTTGTCCCAAACATTTCAAAATAGGTTTCCAGAATCATTTTCAAATTCTCCTACTTTCAGCCTTTGGAATCCACTGTACGCTTTGCTCCTCATTCAACATGGTTCTGCTTCTGACTCTATCCCACTCCAGCATGACCCATCACGGTCACTGGGAGTAGACATGGACTCAACAGACCTTTATTGACAGCAATGTTGGATGTTGGTGAGCTCACCTAACCACTGTCACCATTTTCCCTTCAGTTAAAATGGGAATAAAATTTGTCCATTCAGAAAGCTGCTGTGAGAGTCTTACTTAAAATAGAGACCAGAAGAGCCATAAACTGAAAACCAATTTCTCCTCTCCACCTTCAGTTTGCATAGTGGTTAAGAGCACAGGCTTTCCAGTTAGCTTGGCTAGCTCTACCTTTTTCCACTTGTATGATCTTGGGCACAATCTTATCCCGTCTGTGCCTCAATTTCCACGTGAGATTCCCTACACATCCACTAGAATGTCTGACATGAAAGAGTCTGATAACAACAAGTGCTAGTGAGGATGGGGAACAATTCAAACTTTCATATATTATTGTGGATAGGAATACAAAATGGTATAGTTACTTTGGAAAACTGTTTAGGAATTTCTGATAAAACTAAACATTGGCCTACCCTATGCCCTTAAAGTCATACTCCTAGGTACATAAGCAAGAGAAATATTTCTGGAGAACCACAAAATAATATATTCAAGAATGTTCATAATAGCTTTATTCATAACAGCCAAAAATATTACTCAAATGTCTATCAACAAGAGAATGGATAAGCAAATTGTGATATATCCATACTGTAAATATGACACAGTAATACAAAAAATAACAAACTCTCAACACACAGAATAACCTGAGTGATTCTCAAAAGCATCGTATTGAGCAAAAGAAGCCAGACACAAAATTATTCTCTTCATATTATGCTCAAAAACAGGCAAGACTATTGTGTAGCGATAGAAGCCAGAATAATGGTTGCTTTTGGGTAGTGGGTATTGACAGGGAGAAATGCTATGAAAGAGCCTTCCTGGTGATGAAAATTCTCTTCCTTGATCTGGGTGATGGTTACATGACTGTATATCCACCAAACTGTACAAATAAGATTTGTTCATTTTTCTGTATGCAAATTACATCTCGGCATTTTAAAAAGATTAAATGACATAAGTCACAGAATCAGCCTGACATATGGTTGATGTTTAATAAATTATAACTATTATTGTTATTCAGCTTAAATACCTGTTACCAACATCTGCTAAGCAAATGTAACTATACACACTTGGAGAAATAAGCTAAAACAAATTGAAAAAGGAAGGCACATGTGTTTTGAGAAGGGCATTTTGTGAAAGAGTGGGAGAACATGTGAACACAATTTCCCTAAAGTAAGACACTGGCAGAAACACAAAACTCATAGAGCCTATGTCCTATAGTTACATGAACTTCAGAAAATGTTCATAAATTACATAGCCATTGGAGTTTTTCACTAGTGTCATTTGTTTTCAAATCTTCAGTTTAGAAAGCAACTATTATCGTGTAGTGCTTTTTTACAAATATTTTAAAGGCACTAGAAAAAAAAAGAGATTTATTTTAAGAAAATAAATGGGTTAATATTTAGGTCAAAATCCCAAAATTATTTCTGTTTGTCCTTAATTTGCTCCATGAAAAAGCCTGCCTTGAGAATCTCAGCATCCTCTTGGGACTCCCTTGCTCCCTGCCTCTCTGCAAGAAGACAGGCTGGTTTAGCAATGGAGGAGTGAGTCCTTCTCTGGGCAAAAAAACGAGAAAAGCTTGGTATTCTCACAGGCACATTACACAGGTCTTATAAACACAACTTTGGGGATGGAAGGAGGACAAAACAAGATTATAATGGTTGCCTCGCCATTCATCTGAAAAGAAAAAGAAGACTGTGAGGTTATTAAGTAGAAAAAGTACTTTAAAATGGAAAGCTGAAAAATAAAAGTGGGCAAGATGCAGTGAAGAAGCATGTGATACCTTCTGAATGTGGAAGAATTATACGGAGTACTTGGGGGACTTAAAATGTTCTGCTTCTAAACATCTTCCTGTAGTCTCTCCAGCACCTCACCTGAGAGAAAGAAAACTAGCCATTGATTCATTCGTTCATCCATCCATCCATCCATTCATTCAATAAACATGTTTTGAACACCCTTTTATGCTGAGCATTGTTCTAGGCACAACAGATACAAGAATGAGAATTAGACAAAGCCTTCAGGGAAAATAAAGTCTACAGACATGAAATAATGAATTGGGTCTTCACAGGTGAGTTGTTAACTCAAGTTTCTGAATACAGAGTTTCTGATATAATCCTTCCTTGTCTTACCATGTGCATCAGAAAAGATTGGGAGTAAGTGAAGGTCAAAACCTCCATTCTTGAAGAGAGAACAACCCTGTTTTAATTTGTAAATATGGAATAGGAAGAAATTATGACAGAGTGGGGTGGGACCTTTTGAGTTTTCAGCCTAGAGCAAGCAATTTTTTCATGGATGAGGGTCCAACTAACATAAAGGGAAAAAGAATCCCTATATGAGGTCCCAATCTATCTCATGCCCACATTCTGTTGTAATATGGAGGAAACTAAACAATCCCTCTACCATGTGATGCTTTAATTCACAATTTTTTTTAGATACTGCACAGTGTACTTAGGGTTGTGAGTCACCATATTAAGGCCATGCTTCATATTTCCATTATCAAAATTAAGAAAGCACATTAGGCCTGAAGTAGAACCCCAGAAACTTTACTATGACCATATTTCACATTCTAGTTCTAGCTGATTTTTAAAAACACTGACAAGTTCTTAAAATAATCTATAACTATGGTTCAGCCATGGTTCAACCTGGCCAGCTCCCTGGTCAGCTCAGACTGTCATATGAGATATCAGGGGCAATAGCTCACCTGAGGAACAACAGTAGTTAACATTGCTTAATGCTTATGGTATACCAGGCTCTGTTCTAAATACGCACTTTTATATATAGTAACTCATTGAAGACTTACAATAACACTATGAAACAGGTTATACTGATTAGCTGAGAAGGAAACTGAGACTCTCCAATTTGCCCAAGTTTGCACAACAGAAAATGGTGGCAGACAAAGCTACCCCAGATACTCAATTCTCAAAACACTGTCCTCACTTAACACCAGCTGTCATGAGACTGCTGATTCCTCCTTAGCTCTGAAAGACTGAGATACATCTGATGGATTTGTCCCACGGTCACCAGTGTGCTACTTCCGCACCAAGCCCAATGCACTGTGCTGCTTTAAAACATTTGAAAGGTAATCCTAACAGTGTAGTTGGCTACATGCAAGCCAACAAAGAGAAGCAACAAGAGGTTCTAGAGAAACTATATTATTTTCTTTTGCTTAGAAAATAATCAGTTCTCCTAGAGTAGTCAAATTCATAGAGACAGAAAGTAGAATGGTGGCTGGGTTGTCCGGAGCTGGGGGGAGGGAGATGGAGAGTTAGTGTTTAGTAGTTACAGAGTGAATTCTGAAGATGGATGGTGGTGATGCCTGCACAACAGTCTGAATGTACTGAATACCACAGACTGCACACTTAAAAGTGGTTAAGATGGTAAATACTATGTTGTGTGCATTTTACCACAATGAAAAATAATATTTAAAAAAAGATAACCACTTAGGGGAAAAAATAAATCCTCTTGTCTTATTCAATAATCAAATGAGTTAATATATAATCAGGAATTTTTTTGATACATCATATTAGCTCTTGAAAAACTTTATTTTCCTCTCTAGTTAAGACAAAAATTTCAGTTAATATTTATAGACAATAAATGATGAAATTATAAGAATGCCATTGTGCAACCTATATGCAGTCGATAGAACTAGTTAAATTTCTTCATATCAGAAAGCACTAGCAAAGTAAAATCTAAACCCAAAGTAAACTTTAATCACCTTATAAATTAATTGGACATTGTAGATTCTCTGCATCAATTAAAAATTAAAAGGGTTCATAGCATCTTTTGTACAGTGATATAAAAGCATTAACTTTGCTATTCTTAATGGATTCTCTACATCTGTAAAATCAATACTATCGATGACCATTACCTAAAAGGTAAGTTCAGTGAAATATGATTTTAATATTAATACAGTACATTTGCAGTGGAGTGCTATTATCTTTGAAAGCGTTTTTACATTGATTTTCTCTTCCTGTATCCGCATCTCACTTAAGAGCATCACCATCCACCCACGTCTGAGCCAGAACCTGAAATACTTCTTAAGTCTTTTTCATCTCTGAGTTCCGTTCACTGTATTTCGTGAAAACCCTCAGCCATCTTGCTGTCCACTGCTGCAGTTCCGGCCTCACTCTGTCTCATTTGGACTACTGCAGAAGCCTCTGAAGTAGCCTCCTAGGCCTCCCCATTCTCCCTTCCAACCTTCCTTACTGCCCGAGTGCTTTCTTAACACAAATCTGAGAAAGCTCTTGTATGGATTAAAACACCTCAGATGACCTCTCCATTGTCAACAGAGAATAAAATCTAAAATTCTTAGTATGGCCTGTCCACCATTGCATTCTCATCTTCCCTCTCCCCAGGAGGATCTAGTCACATGCAGAACTGCTTGTCAATATCTGATCATGCCAGCTTTACACCTGACTCATTTGTACTCATTGAACCTTCTCCTTAGAAGTTCCCTCCACCCCCTGCCTCAATTTTCCAGCATACGACATTGTTCAAGGCCCAGAAAAAGAAGCTATTTCAGGCAGCTGCCATGGACAATTCTATAGAGGATATGCTAGAGAAGAAAAAATCTCCCAAATTCCAGCAACATACACATCTGCACTACAGTAGATTAGAAACAACAATAACTGGAACTATGAACATACAGTTGACGAAATCTCTATATTTAAAACTTTGAACTTGAAACAATTACAGAAAACGGAACTCTCTGTAATAACAGCCCTGATGTCTGCAAGCAACTAGCCAGGGGTGAGTTATTATGGGATGCAAATCAGGTTAGGATACAAGAGAAGGTCAGTGATGTCGCAAAATAAAGATGATGCAAGAGGAGAACCAGGACCAGAGCCATGACATCTTCCTTAACCCTTCCTGGCTACAGGTTCACTGGTGCTTTTGTGAGGAAGAAGAAACAGAACAGAGATGATAAGTCCTGGCCCAACTGCTGCTTCTCTCCCTTCTCATTTTTCACCCATGGGAGGCATCACTCACTAATCCCAGCATTCTTTTCCACAGCACTCTTCCCATCCTAGCACCCACATCTATGCTGCCACGATCCATCAATCAGAGTTGTTTATATATGTATGCATGCACACACACATGTGCACACCACACACATGAACACACACATGCACACTCTCACCTGTCACCTTGTTCCTGAGGTCTCAGTACTCGTCCCAGAGCCCTTACACAGACATCTTTCTGCCCAGTGTTTTTCAATAGTTTACAACTAAGTTAACGTAATGGAAAAAGAAGAGTAAGTGTGTATCCCAAAGGCCTGCCTGTGGAGCTTATTTAAAGACTCACATTTAAAAACTGCATGTGATTTCACTCCTTAAAGCATTCACTTATTTGCAAAAAAAAAAAAAAAAAATACTATTTTGACTAGCTTAGTGTTGGAGAAAATCAACTTTGTCTAGTCTGACTCTGAGTGCCCTGGTCCTTAGCCAGGTGTCTGCATACCTGTTTGAGATGCATGGTCAATCCAATTCTGAAAGCCATATGCACTCTCAGAGAAGCAGCCACTTTGAGGGGACTGATTTTGTTTATGAATCAAGAATAATCTAGAGGTTTATTGACAAATGCAAATAAAGGGCTCTGTACTCCATCATCATCATTCTAGAAACCCAGAGTCTGAGAAGAAGGAAAAAAAATTCTTCTATGGAAAAGCCAGAAAGGGATAAATATGGTTTTAAACAGTACTATTCTCTCTGAATAGTCTTTCCTATGCCTTATGTTGCTAATTTCTCATCTTTTAAAACTCAGTTCCAGAACCACTTTCAGTAAAAAGCTTTTTATGACTTGCCCTTCTGTTGAGATGCTTGACATAGCATTACATACATACTTCTATCGTATTTCTCCATATTAAATTTCTCCATATTAAAATATAGTCGTCGCTTTATCTCCTTTATCACACTATAAGTTTCTTCAGATAGGAGTTTTTGTTTTTTAACTCTATATACACAACACTAAGCATAATGCCTGGGAATGTAAGTGTATAATAATGAATAATTAGTCCCTATCTTTTTAGTATTGTTCCCTATGAGCACTACTTTATAAAATATTTCGCCCACCAATAGCAATTTTAAAGTTCCTAATGGGTAATCAGTGTTTCCACTTTATTTATCAAAGACATTTTATCTGAGCGTGCCCATAAATATAATAAATAAAAATTGTTTTTAAGTATTAAAATTACTTCTTAATTTATATTGTTGCCATTTTGGTTTGCTCCTACAAGGCTCATATAAGTTTTAGCTAACAGTGTTAAAACCCCAATATCAAAAATGTTTAAGTGTCATTTTAAAGTCATTCACAGAACTTAATGCATAACAATTCTCTTCTTTTATTATAAAATTGTGAAATCCTGGCAAAAGGAATGTAAAGAATATTTAAAGTAATTGAGTTCAACTTCCCACTTAAAAAGTAAGCCACTTTTTAATCATCCCTGATAAATGATCATGCAGTCTCTGCTTGAGCCCTTCCAGTGATGGAGAACACCCTACTTCATGCTTTGTGAACAGCTCTAACTCTGAACCCACAGACCTTTCTTGTTATATGAAGAGACAGCAACATATACAGGCAGGGCCAAGTAGAAATGGGGAAACTGGCAAAGATTACCCAGACCAGCAGTCAGGAAGTGGGCACAGGAACTGAATTTGTTTACAAATCCCATGTGAAGACTTTTAGCTAGGCCCTCCAGGAGAAACATAGTTTAAATAAACATTTCAGAAAATGCATGCTTGTTACCATCTAGAACTCAAACCCAATATCTGGTTCCCCATTCTGATAAACCTAGGGGGGGCTTCACCAGAAGACTCCTTTTCTATGTATAGTTTATGTCCTTGGCTGGAAGCAAATAGAGAGAATTATGCATATTAATTGTCAGTCCTACTCACATTAACCAAATGACAGTTCAATCCTCTACTACATATTCAATAGGCCATTGGATCGATCCAATAAGCCACCGGATCTTAGCTAATCTAAGAAGGTATATAAAGGGTTTAACACAGTGCCTGCCTGCCTAGCTCGAGGTGCTAAATAAATGCTAACTTCTTTCACTGTTACCTATTTCCTCTCTTTTCCTTAACTACTCCCTGTTTCTCAATCAAGATATAGAGTACACTTTTATATTTGAGAATGGTAAAAGAAAAACCAGTCGGCTCCCTGATACTGCTATCCAAACACTGCGTTTGCATATCTCAGGGCTAGTTGGGCAGAAGGAAAAAAGTATATAAATAATCCCTTCTATCTGAAGGAAAACCCTGAGCTAAATTCTTCTTCATTTAGATAAAGTTAATGTGAGTCTCTTGGAAACTCCCCAGACCGAGGAAGGAACATTTCAGCCCACAGTTCTGACTCAGCCGACTGCTTGATTTCATTCAACCTGGGGGTGAGAAAGCTACGGGCAGCCCTGCATAGAACTCCAGAACGGCTCCTACCCCTGAGCCCCAGGGGCCTGCTGCAGTCACCCCATTTAGAAAAGTCTCTTCAGGTATAAGGATCTAAGCAATTGTAAACACGTGGATTACAATTTCTGAGGGAAGTAAAGCCGAGAACTCCCACTCTCACTTACTTGCCTGTTCCTATTCTATCCATCCTTTAGATGTAAGTTGCATTCCACCTCTTCCAAGAAACCAGGTACTTTGAAACACATAAAATCATAAAATCCCTGCCACACATACAGCTTGTACCATCCATCCAAGCACCAGGCTGCCCTCTGACCTGAATTGTTTACCTTTGTTTTGTGTGAGTCAGCCACACCTTCCAACTAGACAGTAATAAATAAGATCAGGAGGAAATGAGGGAAGGTGACATAGCTCATGCTCCTTTATTACCCCACAGTTCCTAGCAAAATGCCAAGCATAAGGAGGCAACTCAATAAATTGGTGCTTCTTAAAGATTTAACATGTATTTGGTAAGCTTTTTTCCCTGGATTGAGGTCTATGGATCACCCTTTGTGATCTTGGAGCAGGTAGTCTACAGACCACATTTTGAGAAGCCCTGATTTTTTAGGATCAGTTGAAAAATTCTTGCCAAAGGTAGACATAACATTGGCTTTTATTTTTATACCTGTCAACTAGATTGGCAGTAACTCAAATACACATAATTTTCTGTTGTTCAAGAGTTGTTCCTTAAAAATGAATGAATCTTTGCTATGCATAAAACAAAATTCTGGATATTTTGAAGGATGTGAGATATTCAACAAATTCTCCACATTCAGAAAGCAAGAATTTGGTCTGTAACTGGTTTTATAATAATCTTATACAGTAGATGAATTAAGAAAATCCTTTTGGAAATTGAACATGGAAATTATAATGCAGAACAGTTACAGCTAAAAATGTAATTCATTAGGCAACCTAGAAAACATGGTTTTACAATGAATAATCTGACATAAATATTCAAATAGAGAAGCAGAGAAATAAGGAGAGAATCATATGATGCTTTTAGTATTATGGAATTATTTAATGAATTCCCAAAACATTTTAGAATATGTTAAATACTTATGGAACAAGATCCAGTAGTAAAAAATGAAGATAGTTCCGTTAAAAGAATAAATAAAAGAGATACTTGCCCACAACATGTTTCATATTTAGGTTACTAACCCAAAGTTGGATAAAATTGTGTAGTTCTTAAGAAGTGAGTATGTTACCTGATGAAGTTTTCTTGACAATGGAGAACTATAGAAAAATTTAAAGAAGGCCATGATTTTGTAGAGAGTGCACTATAAGTAGCCAATTTGAGGTTAACTGTGGGTTTTGTGATAGATACTGTTTCTGGGTTCATTAGTGTGCTGCTCACTTTTGAGAAATATGTAATAACATAATAACCACACGTAAAGTTAGGGGTGCTGTTCTCCTTTAGGAAGGTATAAAGATCTTGGTATAACTAACACTTTCCTTTCTAAGTTTCCCTCATTAAAATAGCAACCTCGCTTTTGCTTGAACATCAGTAACTGGGACAAAATCTATCTTTTTTTCTAGTTGGTTCTAAGTATTAGAACATTCTCCTTCATTAAGCAGAAATCTGCTTGTCCAAATTACTAGTCCCGATTCTGCCCTGTGAAATCATGTGGATCAAGTCTTATTTCTTTGCTTCCTGAAAGTTCTTCTAGTATTTAAATTTGACTTTCAGATCTCCTTTAATTATTTTCTTCTGGCTAAAAATCCTTAAGTTCTTTTAATTATTTATCAAATGGCATGTTTTTCCAAAAGCCTCACCAATCTAGGTGCCCTCCACTCACCTTATTATAGTTCATCAATGTTTCCCAAAGCATGGCACCCCTTTAGTATAAGATGCCAAATCTGGCCTGCCTAGAACAGAATCTAGGGGAACTATTACCTCATATAATGTATATCTGAGACTTTCTATTAATACTACTTAAAGTTATGTAAGATATTTTAGTAATTTCACCATACCACTAGCTCATATTTAATTAATTACAACCCTCAAAGTTCCCAATCCCCACTATGAACTATTTTAAGTTGTGTCTCCTACGTTCAATACATATTAAATAGAGTTTGCAGAACCTATAAGATATTTTAGTAATTTCACCATACCACTAGCTCATATTTAATTAATTACAACCCTCAAAGTTCCCAATCCCCACCATGAACTATTTTAAGTTGTGTCTCCTACGTTCAATACATATTAAATAGAGTTTGCAGAACCTATAGTCAGGATTTTGCATTTATAATTTTACAGGTCACTGTTCTTCCCTTCCCCTAAAAACCCATAGATTTGAAGCCCAGGCCAGTATGTTCTTTCCTAAAGATATCAATTAGTACCTGGCTCACTATCACTCTCCAGTATCTGTCATGGTTCTTTATAATGTCAGTAATCACTTATGTGATTATTTCACCCCTGCCTTCACCATTCTTCTGGACTATCCTCCTCTAAAGGCCTTGTCCTCCACTCCTTCTCAGTCTCCCATGCCTCTCATAACTGTAGCCCTCGTAATCTCTCTCTCAAACACCCCAACTCTTGAATCACCACCTCTTATCCTTTCAGCTCCCTTACTGTAGTATTCTTATTCCAGCAATCCTGCCAGCATGTATAATCCACTGTTTATGTCATCTTTTTACTGTGCCTCATCCCTCCTCACCAGATTCCATGACCTGTCATGTATACACTGCCTTGCATATGTTCTCAAATCCACTGCCCCTCCCTTCCACACTCACCAGAAAACAAAAACAAAAACAAAAGCCAATCCAACCAGCCACCTACTCCAAACCAATACTCAGGCAGCTGAATGTGACTGAAAAAAAAAAAAAGGTAACATATGGTGACTAGTCTCACTTTAAGTTCATGACCATCAACTCCAAGTGAGCCCCGAGGCTGCTCAGAATTCCTACTTTACCCTAGTCCTTTCACTCTCCCATTTTTCTTGACAATTTTATACCTTTTCCCCTCTTCTCAAACTTCCAACAATTCCACTCCCTCTGCTGTTCAGCTTGCTTCCTATTTCACTGATAAAATAGAAGCAGTCACAAGAGAACTTTTAGCTGTTTTCAGCCCCACATCCACCCTCTCCCTGCACGTGTGCCCTCTTCTCTTTCTTCCAGTTATATCCATGAACTGTCCACACAACTACGCAATGTCAACCCTCCACTGCACACTGGATCCATTTACTACTCAGGGACATAGTTGCAGGAAATGTCCCCTATCTTTCCTGCACCATCAATCTTTCCTTGCCTACTGGATCATTAGCATCATCTTACAAATACACTTTAACATCCCCACAGTAAAAACATAAATAAGTAAAACTTTTTCTTCTCTTTATCCCCATCCCTATCCCCATAGTTACCTCTCATTTTTGCAGTTGCCTTTACAGCAAAATTCAAGAGTCATGTCTATAGATGCCATTTCTTATTTTCTCCCCTCCCATTTTCTATAAAACCCATTCCAACCAAGGTTTTTTCCCCATCAGTCGTGAAATGCAGTCTCATCAAATTCATAATGACTTCCTCACTGTCAAATCCCATGGCTGATTTTTAGTCCCCATCTTACCCAACCTGCAAGCAGCATTTGACAGAGTCAATCATCCCATTCCTCTTGACCGAAAATTTCTCCTGCCTTCTGCAACCACACTCTTTCAATTCTCCTACTTTGTTAGCTACTTCTACTCAGTTGCTTTTGCCAGACCTCTGAATATTCAAGTGTCCCAGGACTCTTGGCCTCTTCACTGTCAACACTCACTCCCTTGGTGACCCCATCTCTATGCTAAACTCCATTCCACTCCCTCTGCTGTTCAGCTTGCTTCCTATTTCACTGATAAAATAGAAGCAGTCACAAGAGAACTTTTAGCTGTTTTCAGCCCCACATCCACCCTCTCCCTGCACGTGTGCCCTCTTCTCTTTCTTCCAGTNCTGTTTTCAGCCCCACATCCACCCTCTCCCTGCACGTGTGCCCTCTTCTCTTTCTTCCAGTTATATCCATGAACTGTCCACACAACTACGCAATGTCAACCCTCCACTGCACACTGGATCCATTTACTACTCAGGGACATAGTTGCAGGAAATGTCCCCTATCTTTCCTGCACCATCAATCTTTCCTTGCCTACTGGATCATTAGCATCATCTTACAAATACACTTTAACATCCCCACAGTAAAAACATAAATAAGTAAAACTTTTTCTTCTCTTTATCCCCATCCCTATCCCCATAGTTACCTCTCATTTTTGCAGTTGCCTTTACAGCAAAATTCAAGAGTCATGTCTATAGATGCCATTTCTTATTTTCTCCCCTCCCATTTTCTATAAAACCCATTCCAACCAAGGTTTTTTCCCCATCAGTCGTGAAATGCAGTCTCATCAAATTCATAATGACTTCCTCACTGTCAAATCCCATGGCTGATTTTTAGTCCCCATCTTACCCAACCTGCAAGCAGCATTTGACAGAGTCAATCATCCCATTCCTCTTGACCGAAAATTTCTCCTGCCTTCTGCAACCACACTCTTTCAATTCTCCTACTTTGTTAGCTACTTCTACTCAGTTGCTTTTGCCAGACCTCTGAATATTCAAGTGTCCCAGGACTCTTGGCCTCTTCACTGTCAACA
Organism: Galeopterus variegatus; assembly: GCF_000696425.1. Lineage (NCBI taxonomy): Eukaryota > Metazoa > Chordata > Mammalia > Dermoptera > Cynocephalidae > Galeopterus > Galeopterus variegatus. Next base: position 170,093 of record NW_007729003.1, on the reverse strand, counting down.
CTCACTCCCTTGGTGACCCCATCTCTATGCTAAACTCCCAAATGTATATACCCAGACCAGACTACTCTATACTGCTTGCTTGACATCTCCACTTGAACATCTAGTGGGCATTTCAAAACTAACATTTGCAAAACAATATTCCTAGTTTTTCCCTAAAATCTGATCTTCCTAAAGTCTTTCCAATCTCAGCTAATAGTAACTCCACTCTTACATTTGCTGGGGCCAAAAATCATGGAGTGATCCTTGAGTCCTCTCTCTCATGCCCCATACACAGTCCATTAGGATGTACTGTTAGCTTTACATTCAGAATGTACCTGGAATTCAACCACTTTTCACCTTCTCCAAAGCTATCACTGTGGTTCAAGCCACCATGATCTCTTGCTCAGATTACTGCAATGGCCTATGAGTTGGTTATTCTTGCTCCACGCCCCTCCCCCCATTGTTAGATCCTCAATGCAGTGACCAGAGTGATCCATTAAACTTAACTTAAAACTTTTAATGCTAAACATGATCTTCTACTAACCCCCTCCCTACCCAGAGAGTCCCATCATACTCAGTGTAATATCAAAAGCTGTTACAAGGCCTACACGACTAATCTACTCATTACCCTTCACCTTTTACCCTCTGCTCATCTCCTATTTTTCTCTCCTTGCTCACTCCACCTCACTGTGCTTCCTGCTGTTCCTTGAATGTGCTAGGCACACTCACACCCAGGGCCTTTGCACAGGCTGCTGCCTCTGCACAAAGTGATCTTCTCCCAGGCATCTGCATGACTTGTTCTGTCTCTCCTTTCAAGTATCTGTTTTAATGCCACCTACCAAAGAGGCCTTCTTTGACTATCCCTCTAGTTCACACTACTGTTTTAACTTTCACCATAGTACTTATTATCCCTTGACATATATTTTTTGTTCCCTGTCTCCTCCTCTCCTTTCCTCCTCCCCTCAAACAAACAAACAAA